>NW_015636063.1:95299-115949 GCF_001515625.1 Sinocyclocheilus rhinocerous
AAATAGTCTTCAGTTTACACATCTGTTAGGCTACATTTACACTAGTTAGTGTTCGTTTAAAACGCATAGCAACGCGGAATTTCATGGATTTTGTCTTATTTTTGATGAATAAATAAAAAACAGGTCAGTACACATATACATATATATATATATATATATATACACACATACATATACATATATATATATATATACACTATCATTGCAAAAAATGTGTTTATGTATATATATATATATATATATTCTGTTTATGTAGGCTATATACTGTATTCTATATACAGTACCAGTCAAAAGTTTGGACACACGAATGGGAAGTGTGTCCAAACTTTTGACTATACTGTACTATAAAATAGCCTACACATAAAGAATATCGGCCGATATATCAGTATAGGTCTTTTTTTACTCCTTAATATCGGTATCGGCCCCCAAAAAAACCATATCGGTCGGGCTCTAATTGGAATACTTGCTACTGCTAGGTAAAGTAGGGACAAACCCTTATAGCAGACCTAGACAGGTGGTGCTGGGGTGGAGGAGGGCTAAAAGTACTGAGCTGTGGCCAGTTGCATAAAAGGCTTAGACTAGTCTTACAAGTTAGTCAGCAAATTTTTTTCTTCAAGACTGGTTATAACTTGTTTAAGTCACAGTTACATAACAACATAGATTGGTCTATCTTGAATCCAAAAACAAGACGAATTACTCCTTGACTAACTTAACATAGAGGCTAAGTTTAGGCAACTGGACCCTGATTCGAGATGGAAATAAATAGGGTCTTTCCATGTCAACTCAACCAGAGGTCCCCGGCTCAAATTTTTGATTCTGCTAATATTTTTTTCTGAAGAAAGATAAACATGTAAAGCGATGAAAGCAAAATTATTTAATGTCACAGATGAGTAATCCACTATTTTGCAGAGGGGGGTCAAAATGACAATTTTCACCTGAGATTCAGAGCCAAATTACAGGCTCTGAATCTGTAAATTATAATTTACACCTAGAGCCATATTGAAATTCCAATATCTCTGGAAATGAACCATATATGGCATTAAAAATGAAGATGCCAAAAGGAAAGTTTTTAAGACTCAATATCTAATAGGGCATTAAGATATCTTTAATACTTCTTGAGTTACAGGCATGCAAACCTTTTGAATGCTCACCATTGGCACATAATGCAACAAAGATTGCTAATGTCTCTGTGACAATTAATATTTTGGCTCTCCTCACTATACATGTTTATCTTTCTTCAGAACAAAATATTAGAAAAATCAAAAATTTGAGGCATAATAAAGGCATTTAGGCCCATAAGTAGGCTTGCCGCGATAGACTGTGCTGACGGTGATACCGTTGTTAAGCCGCAACACCGGTTACGCCACTTGCCCACCGCAGCACCGACCCCCACCGTCGTTTTTATTTTTTTATAGTAATAAAAATTATTTAGTTCAGTAAAAGAACAGACACTACAATTAAAAACTGAACGTGGCTGCTCAATGCAGCGTGCCGAACGACAGTCGCATCACACAGATCAGATTTAATTTATCCAGTGAGGAGAGTGAGTCGAGCTGACTGACAAGAAGAGTGGGGTGAGACAGACAAGACGATAGCAGATGATTTAGTTTCGAAACGAAATGCAAAAGTGCCTGTTTGGCAGTATATTGGATTTTGAAAAGCCTGTTGACTTTTGCCGTTTATCTAAAGTGATTTTGGAAGTTTTTTTAAACATTCGTTTCTTATTTAATTGGTTCCACATTGTTTGCTGATTTTTACTTTATTTAAACTGTGTAATTTATTTATTTTATTTGACATCAAGATATGCCTTGCCTCCAAGCTTTCTTACTCGTTTAGCAACATCATATGACCCCTTTAAGACCAAACTCAGTATACACCTTACTATTGCAAGCAGATGAGCCTATATGAATGCAACGTGCTAAATTGCAAGTTAAGCGTTTTCCTCTCATAGAAAACCATTTTAAAGAAAACGCTTAATGTGGCTTAATGGACGAAAACAGTGATTATAAAAAGGCCAGATTCGGTATACAGTTTATAAAAAATATATACTGTGTATGTGAAGGATTTCCCTCCTCCCCTCTTCATTTCTTTTGCAGCTCGGAGTTCTCTTTTTCGTGTTTTTTTTTCATGTATTTGTGTAAGTGCTGTTGCCAATGTAGCGATTCCATCTGCCATTCCATCTCTCATTTACTGCAGCCTAGGGCTGAACGATAAATCGCATGCGATATTTAACGCGCATCTTGTCAGTAAAGCCATTCTGTAATCAGCGGTAAATCTCCATCACGTGCGGGCTTTCACATGGAGCAGCATTAACTACACAGAGCCGTTGTTCACCGACAAGCTGCGCAAAACATGCGCAAAATATGATCGTGGTTTTGCGCAGCTTGTCAGTGAACAACGGCTCTGTGTAGTTAATGCTGATCCATGTGAAAGCCCGCAGGTGATGGAGATTTACCGCTGATTAAAGAACCGGCTTTACTGACAAGATGCGCGTTAAATATCGCATGCGATTTATCGTGCAGCCCTACTGCAGCCAAAAGTGTCTACATGTGTTTGGCGCCACCAAGTCATGTGATGGCATGACAACAAAATACAGCAGAACAGGAGGAGCAATATGTGCATACAAGTTGTGAAAGGAGCAGCGTATATACACACACAGACATGTCTACTCTTTGATGAAGCGGGAGCAATGTACTAAGCGTAGAGGAAAGAAACTTAACCTAAAGTATCGATCCGATACCAATACCAACGTTGATAACGATACTATCGATATTAGGATCTATCCGCCCACCCCTTCTTGGAAGTAAAGCACAAATCTGACACTTTGAGCATTATTGTGTTTGACTCTCTTGACTCTGAAGTCAATAAATTAGTTAATGTGAAAGCAAAACTGTCCCCATTTACTTTTTTAAAACATGTTCCAGGTTTGAGTGTGAATCATTTACGAAGAAAATAATTAATCTTTTATCAAAACATATTATATAGTTCAGCAAAATAAAATGTAATTTGCTTCGCTTCTGAAACATCTTTCCTATACAGCCAACATGGCCTCCAATCACCGGGCTCCATTTTCTGGTAACGTTCACTTTTAACAATCCACTTAAAATAATATCTTGGAAAAACATCCAATCTTACCTTCTCATTAAATAAGAGAAATAGAATGTGAACAGCACCAGATTTCAACATCTATCCAAAACACAGACTTTGCTTAATCTTTTATTCAAGATAAACCCCTACACAAGTGCTACATTCATATTGTGCAACATGTGTGACTCACCCATATAGCCAGATTTACTCTCTTTCCTGTGATGTTGAGCTTCTTCGTGAGGAATGATGCCTGCAAACAAAGGCATAAATTGCTATTAATTCTCAAGATTCACATTTCCAACTTCGGAAATCTCATTTGATGTGCCACTTACTGCTATAGTAATCTAAAGTCATTTAAACATAGCAGCTCAGACACCCTACTGTAATGTTCAAAAACATTTATAAGCATGTGTAATATAAACATGGATAAACATGCCTTGGAAAAGTTTACTGATAACATGTAACAGGTTTCAGAGTGTTACGTCAAGGTCACAGCTGCCTTTTCTGTATGTTTTATAGTCTGTTACACAGTAACAAGGATGAACTATTACAAGTCCATCCTCATTCCACAGTAACCACACTGATGAAAACGTTGATGGACTTTCATTGTATTTAATGTTGGGTTTATACTACAGACATTTCAAAACAAAAAAAAATACATAGCTCTCATAACAGCTGTCATACTGCTTATTTAAAGGGGTCATATGATGCGATTTCATTTTTTCCTTTCTCTTTAGAGTGTTACAAGCTCTTGGTGCATAAAGAAGATCTGTAAAGTTGCAAAGACTAAAGTCTCAAATCCAAAGAGATATTCTTTATAAAAGTTAAGAGTTAGCCACACCTACCTAAAACGGCTCGTTCGAACACGCCCCCACATATCTACCACACTATGTGGGAAGATTTGCATAACACCGCCCAAATGTTCACACAAAGAAAGAAGGAGTAACTTTTATTCTCGCTGTAATATTGTTGCCGCCGCAAAGAGATATTCTTTATAAAAGTTAAGAGTTAGCCACACCTACCTAAAACGGCTCGTTCGAACACGCCCCCACATATCTACCTCACTATGTGGGAAGATTTGCATAACGCCGCCCAAATGTTCACGCAAAGAAAGAAGGCGTAACTTTTATTCTCACTGTAGTATTGTTGCCGCTGCCGCCATGTCCTGAAGACGCTGTGTGCTTCGTTGTGAAAGCGAAGCTACTTTGTTTGGTCTTCCAAAAGAGGACGATATCCGCTTCTTCATGCCTAGAGCTGATCTGTGCTGGTCGCTGAGGGAGCTGAGGGAATTAGTGCTGTGGATCGCCGGATTGGCTTTCACCGTTTTCACCGCTCCTTTTGCCGGGACCGCCGGGACCGCCCCGCCGCCTCAGCTCACTCTTACCCGGCTTCAGCTCAGGCTAAGCCGGGGATTTCGCTCACGCTAGGCCGCTGTGTTTTTCATTGTGAAAGCGAAACTACTTTGTTTGGTCTTCCAAAAAAGGACACGACTACAAATCAGTGGTTAAGTTGTATTTACAACACTGTTCCAGAACACTTCAACCCAAATAATCAGATGTGTGCAGCACATTTTATGGAGGACTGTTTACTGATCCTGGGAGAGTAACGTTAGACTAAAATGGCAGTTCTGACTCATGTAAGTACGTTTTCATTTAAAGGATTTGCCACTGACGATTCAAACGCGAGGTTTGAGCAGTGTAGAGTAGCCCTCAGCTCACTCTTGCCCGGCTTCAGCTCAGGCTAAGCCGGGGCTTTCGCTCACGCTAGGCCGCTGTGTTTTTCGTTGTGAAAGCGAAACTACTTTGTTTGGTCTTTCAAAAGAGGACGATATCCGCTTCGTTATGCCTAGAGCTGATCTGTGCTGGTCGCTGAGGGAATACATCAACTTAGTGCTGTGGATCGCCGGCACATTTTATGGAGGACTGTTTACTGATCCTGGGAGAGTTACGTTAGACTAAAATGCCGGCAGTTCTGACTCGCGTAAGTATGTTTTCTTTTATCATTTGCCACTGATGATTCAAACGTGAGTTTTGGGCAGTGTTAGAGTAGCGCTTGTTGTTTGTCATTTCTCCGATGTCCAAATGCAGACATGGTTTTATGTTTACGCGGCGCAATGCAACGCAATGCGTAAAAAGACAGTATAAGTCATTATAATCAGTAATTATGTCCCCACTGGATGCAACAAATGCTTCGTTTGTAATGGGTTTTAATGTTTTTGTCTCGTCGCGCCGGGACATACGGAAATACAGTATGGTAGGGGCGTAACATTTCCGTCTCACGCTTGATGTATTCGGCCAATCACAACGCACTGGATAGTTGGCCAATCAGAGCACACCTCGCTTTTCAGACCGATTAGTTTTGTAAAAATCGACGCGTTTCAAAAAGGCGGGGCATAGAGGAGAAACAATAATGTACAGTATGTGGAAAATAATGTGTTTTTTTAACTTTAAACCGCATAAACACATTTCATTACACCAAATACACAAAATAATGTTCTTTTTAGCAGCATCATATGACCCCTTTAAAGGGATAGTTCACCCAAAATGAAAGTTCTGCCAGAATTCACTCACCCTCATGTTGTTCTAAACCTGTATAATTTTCTTTCTTCTGCAGAACACAAAGAAAGATATTTTGAAGAATGTTTGTAACCAAACAATTTTAGTTACCATTGGAAAAAAAAAGCCATCTAGGTTTGGAACAATATGAGGGTGAAAATTGGGGTAAACTAAGCCTGTAAATATATATTTAAAGTTTCATAAAATAATATATGCACACCCTTTGCCTCAATAACAGATAACACCCACGTTACCTGTTATCAAGGCAACTGTTTTCTCCATATGTAATGTTTCTTTAGCATAAATTTAGTATATTAGAATGATTTCTGAAGGATCATGTGACACTAAACACTAAAGTAATGGCTGCTGAAAATGTAGCTTTGCTATCACAGGAACAAATTCCATTTCAAAATATTTTAATATAAAAAAGTTAGTATATTTGTTAATGTTTTTTATATGATACATTACATAATTACTGTATTTACTGTATTTATCCTCATATAAAGTATTGCTGAGTGACCCCAAACTTCTGAACGGTGGTGTACTGTATGAGAAAACATTTATCACATGTTCTGTAATAAAGATCTCATTATAGCATCATTCAAGGGAGTTTTGAACAATGTGTGACATGGACTATTTTTTTTTTTTGTATACATGTATATATATTATGTGTGTTGTTGTTAATGATGCAATAACTAACTAAAGTTAACTAGCAGTCAAATAACTTTGGGTACATTTGGTAATTATGTAAAATCCAGAAGTTAATGACATTTTCTGATCTTCATTCTGTCACTTCTCATAAACAGATATTAGTGACAATATTTTGTGTGTGCATAAATCACAAATAAATTAAATGTTTTGGTTCTTATGAAAAAGAGAAAAATTACAAAGTAGAAAGGACAGAAAGCTTCCCCTAACCGAACATATGCAAGTTGTTGATGAATAACTTGGACGTTAAAGGTGCAATAGGAGATCTTGGAAAATGCTAACTTTAGCCTGATAGCACTGAAAGCGAACGTCCCACCCTCCCTGCATTCGCCGTCCAAAGCCACGCCCCCTGAACGCATTTACACTCACAGACCAGAGACAACATTACTACAATAGGCTACATCAGGTTCCCAATTCCAGCCCATGTTCCGAAGTGAAGTAAACTTCAACGGATTTACCCCGCTCAGGGAGTAGGGAGCAATGAACACTGTGTAGGGATCATATCGATCGGAACACAGTTCATGCACGTAGCTCACTTCTAACGAGCTGGCGCGAGGACTGGATTAACCGCTGGGCTACATCATGTGGGGCGTGTTTGTTTTGGTGATTTCAAATATCAACATTGGCTACCAGAAATCACTTACTCTGCCTTTAAGTTAGCGCCCACATCAAGACTTGGGGTTAAATGTATGTGAATGTTTACAAAGATTTGTAGTACAAAAAGTACAACAATTCCATGTGGTAACATGAAAAACTGCAAGCATAATAATCATGCAAAAATTAGTCAAATTGTGTGCATTAAAAATGAAAGAATAGCATTTAGCATGTCACACTGCAGGCCACTGGTTGATATTTCATGTTAAAAAATCGTATGTATTTTTATATAGTTTATTACATACATTACTATATACAGTCAGTAATTACAGTATACAGCAAGTTAATTATATATTGTAGTTACTGTATTATTGTACTACTGTAGTGCTATATGATCTATCACTATATAGGCCATAATCTAGTGCTACAATGAAAACGAAACAGAATTACAAACTTGAGAGCAAAACAACTTAAGCTAATAAATCGTTTAATAAACCGACAAAACGCTCAAAATGTGTTTATTTATATTACGCATGAAACCACAAATAAACGAGTGAAGACGGAGTCACACATGTAATGGACAGATCGAATCGGATTCACTGTAGCTTTGACTCTCTCACCTGAAGGGTGGTGATGTGTTTGTCGTTGAATTTGTTCTCGCAGTATCGCAACACCAGCGATGTTTTGCCGACGCAGCCCTCCCCCAGCAGCACCACCTTGAACGAGTACGTCTTCCCTCCAGCCGCCGCCATGCCCAAACTCTTTGCCTGACACAAAAACAAAGCCTGACTCGAGCACCTAGCCGATCACAGCAGCCATAGAGATCCACAGATGACAGCAACACACACAAAGAGCCACCGATCCGCGCCTCGCATGAAGTCTTCGCGCTGATTCCTCTATTAAACACTGATTCACTCCTGATGAAGCTCTGCCATCAATCTAATGGCGTTCCGCTCTGTGACGTTACGGATTGGGGGGTCAGGTGATCGACACGGTCAGATTAGCTGTTTCCTATCACACACACACACACACACACACACACACGGGCTATTCCTGCAGGGGGCGCGCGGTGGCCCAAGCACGTCATTCATCCATTGAGCTGCAATCATCAGGACATTTTATTTTTTGCCTGCAGACATTTGTGTGCTAAAATTTACAACCATATTAAATATGTTGTTTAAAAAGCATTAACTGATCTAAATATACACGTAAATCCGCTTCAACATTCTCTGTAAAAATGCTTTACCAAAAGCCAACAGGTGATCAAAGCCGACTGTGATTGGTCCATCCTGATCGGTGCAGAATTTTTTTTTACAGAAACCACGTGATAACCGTGATCTGGACAAGAGATTTGCAACTGAATAATAGCAATTATGAACTTAAATGGACATTTAAACATTTAAATTAAAAATGTAAAAATCATTCTTTAGATTACTATTTATTTAAAAACAACATCTCCGACCAATCAGGGATAACATCCGGGCCATTAAGCCCCTCCCATTTCGATGTTTATTTCCATTCTATCAACTGATTATTTTAGTATTTTCAGAAGTGACAGCAGTTGCTAGAACGTCATATGACTTTTAAACGCAGCAGATACCATATAATTCGCCAGTGCTAAACTGACATATTCCATGTGAAAATATAAATAAGTTAAAATAATTAAACAGGAGAAATGCTTATGAACGGCTTATATTCTTGTTGATCGACTGTCAAACATCAACTCTTAGTAAACTAACATGCATTCAAGTGTGTGCTTTATTGCTTAGTTTAAAATATATATTAATCAAAATGAAAGAGTTATGGGAATATAACAACTGATTAAAATAATAATATAGTAGACTAAACTAGTAACATATACTTTTTTAATTTTAAATTATTTTAACATTAATTAATTTTAATAGGCTAATCTACTAAAATATGACTTTTTAAGTCTTTTGTCTGTTACTTTTTAAATCTAATTTTAAAAAATTTGATGTTGAATTTGTAAAATATCTATACATACTGTATAAGCTGCTTGTTAAGATCACTGTCCAGAAATGAAGAGCAGTCAGAAGGGCTTTCAAACCATTGCAGATCCAAGATGGATTCAGCTGCAAGAGTGCCGTTACCCTCCGACTAATCACATAAAATACATCAGGTCTATTTTGGGCGATGCATTTTGGCAGGGCTGCTTGTTGCTGCATGGTGAATGTCATACATCAGATTACCATGGCAACAGCAGAGAGCTGCATGTTTGCCACAAGACGACACAGCAGCGAGACTGACTTGGCAGATCTGAATTGTTTAAGAAAAGAACAAATAACATATATCCTCTTAAGAGTGTATGAGTCAAAAATTGAGGATTTAATGATGTTTGATGTTTATGATGACAAGGTGTTTATGAGGTTTTGAAGATGGCGGTGAGGCGTGCTTGAGGAGATTCATATAGGGAAACTGAAACAGGATTGTTATTGTTAACGCCAAAACTGGAAAACGTTGAAACAAACATTAACAAATAAAATATCAACTTATTTTTTCAGCTAGTTGCCAAGGCAGCATTTCTCATTTTCATTTAGTTTGTACTAAAATAACTAAAAATACAATTTCTATCTATCTATCTAATTTAATTTGTCTGATTCATGTTCTATTAAAGCCCAACACATTTTATAGAGGAGGAGCGCTCTATTGGTCTATCCTTGATCAAATCTGATCTCTAAAAGGTTTCACACAAAGATCCAAGTGATGCTGACAATCAAAGGGCCACATTTCTAGCAAGACCGCTTTAATATCTACAAAGCTTTTACGTTTTTGGTGCCTTGGGATTAGAGATCTGATAGAATCAAGCCTTTTGACATAACTAAGCAAACAGCATCCACCTACCACAATGAATAAACTCATCCTCTGTGATTAAGAATTTAATTATATTGCCATTATATTGCAGCATTATGAGACAGAGATATGGGACGACATAGGCAATAAACAATATTATCAGCTTGTCATCAGATTCTGAACAATGGCTTGACAAAACCTTGCCTACAAGTTGCCTGCTCTTCTTGGTGCTTGCGATGATCAAATCCAATAAGTTATAGCATACTAAGTAAAGTATAGGCATATTAAGTTCAAACAGCCTGGATGACCTGAACTGTGGCTGAAAAAATGTTTTAATTAAAGAATGGGATTTTTTATAATCTAGTGCAGGAAATAGTATATACTACTACTACCACTACTACAACCAATAGCCTAATAATAAATGATTTAAGATGTGCAGATCTATTCATTCATTGAGGGAATTTAATTGGGTCATTCTATAATATTTTTAATGTCTCCATGCTACCTATAAGTGTGTTCACATTGGCAAATCAAGCTTGTGTTTTTTCTCCACCTACTCATTTTCTCTTATGAGAACTAGTGATTCACGAACAAATCGTTTATCCGATCCGGTTCTTAAGATTCATTCGAATAGGATCGCAGAGCGTCCAGTGTGAATCACTGGACTAAATAAACTTTGTTTGTTAGGTGCGTGGATGTTTGAATACGAAAAAAACTAGTATTTACTAAATACTATATCTACTAAATATAGAACACAGCTGAGATTAATAGTGGGATTAATTCAGAAAAAGCTGCCTTATTCCGCGAGGTCTGTATGTGTAAAAATGCACTATTTATGTTCTAGTATGGATATCGATATGGATCGGCGACGGCGTCTGAATTGGTTCTTTGAAATGAATCAACCAAGCGAATCGATTCTCCAAATGGATCCTCTCAGCGCTAGAGAGACACATCGGGGTGTATGATCCTCAGCAGATGCAGAATTATTGTGTTAAACAGTCATCGTTTCAGTGTCTTAACCATAGAGACACTGTAGCCTCGACTGATCTTCATAAAGCCATAATGTATTTGTAATACAAGAAGAAGAATCATGTTCGTGAACACGGCATTAGTCGTTATTTCTTCATTGATTGGATTGCACGTCACAGGTGAGGCTAAAAACAATATCCATATCGTGTGTTTGTTTTAATTCCTGCTATAATAATTTCCTTATTTGCTATTGTAATGAGTGAACTGGGCGTTTATTTGTCATAATGTGAGTTTAATAATATGGGCAATGGGATCATTTGAAGAGGTAAATAAAACCAATAAACAATGAGGATCATAGAACAAAGTGAAATATACGGACCTTTATTCGACAGGGAAATGTTTGTTTATTCAACATTTCTTGCCAGCGCTATAATGAATAATAATGCACCCATATACAGTCCTTTCTGAAGCTTAGATCAGGTAGGCTACAGAGACATATTCATTTTTACAGCATGTTCATTATTAGGTTGTCTTGTGGCTGTGTATGCTCATACAGCATTACTGTAGTTGATATTGCATGTGGTTACACACCATAATTACGGTTATGCTTCTTATAACAGGCTTAAATACATCGTCACTTATCAAGCACTTAATCAACATAACCATATTTGATCATTTGCAGTAGTTATTTATTTAGACTGACTTGAGTGCACTAAAAATTGTTGTAGAAACAATTTTCAAACAGAAATTGCTAGCAAATTTCACAATGACAAAGAAACAGCAAGGAACACAATGAATTCAATGTGAAAATGTGAAGTGAAAATTTGTACATACTCTAATCATCAATGGAAAAAAAAAATATTTTTTACAGTGTGTTGAACTGTGCTATCTTTTATCAAAATGTTCATCCATTTACATGATAGATAGATAAATGAATAGATCTATCCATACATCTATCTATTTACATCTCCTGCTTCTTGACCTTGTCTCTTCCAGACTGACAAAAATAGATGTTCATCATCTTTCTTTCTCCCATGGAATGCAAAAGGAGAAATATATTATAAATGATATGATAATTATAAAATTATAATAGTACTTGTGCGCTATATTTCAAGTGTTCTGAAGTCATATGATAGCTTTTGTGTGAGGAACAGGCCACAATTTAAGTTGTTATTTACTTCTAATCTTCGTCGCTGGCGCTTTTTTGTCATTTTTGAGCTTGACAGACCCATTCTCTGTGGACAGGATATGCATTAAAAAAAGAAGGGCAAGCTGGTTTGGAAGGGCATGATGATAAGTAAATCATGACAGACTTTACATTTTGGAGTTAGCTATCCCATAAGCCGCATTTATTGTCATCTTTGGGTCCATCAACACTCTTAAAACAGGTTCTAAAACAGGGTTTTCACAACAATGCCATAGAAGGACTATTTTGGGTTCCCCTAAAGAACCTTTCAGTGAACAGTTCTTAAAATGCCCCCCCCCTTAATATGAAGAACATTATAATAACCCGGGAATTAAAAAAAAAAAACATTTTTTAGAACATTTTGTGTATTAGAAGGTTTCCATGGATGTTAAAGGTTCTTCATGGAACCATAGATGCCAAAAAATAACCTTTATTTTTAAGAGTGAAGGTCATTTATCTCCTTTGGATTCTCAGGTTTCTCATTTTCTTGGCTCCAAGTGGTCCAAGTTTTATGTTTGTATTGGACATCAATATCCATTCCCTTTATGCATGATCACTCGGTGTTTTACATTCTTACACTCAGATGGTTTGGAGTTCTTCAGAATGGTTGGAGGCTAAGTCTGGTTTCATTCAAATTTTGACTTATTGAAGTTGAGTTATTCAGCTATGTACTTTTTTTCATGTACATATTTGCTGTACAAAACAAGCCAACTGAAGTTTTGTTCAATATGCAAAAACAATATTATATAAAATGGACAATTGACATCCTGCATTGTAATTGGTCAGTAGACTATTCCAGTCATTATATAGTAACAACTATGATGTGAAACTCTGTTTGTCTAAATTTCAGGAGGCATCTCTGTGGACGATGAAGTTTATCAGATTCCGCATCGGCGCATGGCTAATAGAATGACTGGCCCCGTGTACCAGCACATGGGTGTTCTCAGTCAGGAAAAGGCTTTAGAATTTAATAAGGAATTGCTCCAGGCGCAGTCTCGTGGACGGGTGGCTAAGCTGATGCCTGCAGTGTTTCTAGAATCCCATTTCCAGAGAACTTCACAGAGGCAATCAGATGTCAACTTCCTGCAAAACATTGACCATGTGGAGAACAAGCCTGTATCTGCCCACGATACGGTAACAATGGTGAGCACCTACACAACTTGTGTTTTTTTTTGTTGCTTTGAGATTGTAGTGAAAAAATTTAGAAGCCTGGGGTGTAGAATTAATTGATAAAGAAAAAGGGTTGGATGAGATGACTGACATTTTTGACAGCACAAATGTTTAAAGACGTATACACACATATTCATACATAGGCTATATCTATACATTTTTTAAATATTTATTTTTTCGATATTTGTTTAATAAAACACTACTAAGTGGCCTACTATGAATGAAGGCCAGTAACACTAATGCATTTTTTTTTTTCAATTTCTAGGGATAAAATTTATATTAAAATTAAAATTAGAGAAATTTACTACTCACAACTGTTACTTTGTCGCACATCCGTTGTTCGAACAACACTGGTTCACTGGTTCAACCAGAATGTCATTATGCAGGTGGAGTAATAACGATTTGAAATCGAATTAATGTCGGATTTTTGCTGTAAATAACGAACATGCTGTCTGATGGCTACTTCGCTATATTTGTTCTCCATTTGCTTTGTTTACAGATGTTTGATTCAATCGTAGATTCTCTTGCGCCATTCTCTGGGGTTCCCCAGAGCACATTCACACATGCACAATCTTCATAAATTACACTTTTATTCTCTCGACAAACAAATAGACGCAAAATGTATGGATTATGGAACGAAAGATATAGATTGTACTGCATGTTAGCTTGCTTTTGCTCAAGAGCATGATCTATTCAAGTCCACATGTACTACTAACAAGAAACTATGCTTTTAATCACAAGTCGACTTTGCAATGCAAAGATTGTTGTTTTCGGGAAAACACTGCTGAACTGTGTTGCTAATGACGGAACTTGCATAGTTGCAACAATACTTTTGGGAAATGCATCTCTGGGTTTTTAGTTTGATTATAGCTGTCTTGGCATGAAAAGAGTCCACCATTGAGTCTCTGTGATTTGCTGGTCTCTATAGCTCTGGTCGCTATTTCAATGTAAGTCTTTGGTTTTGTTTTCTTACCTGTTTTATTGTTCACCATTGTTCATCACTTAAGTCACAATGAAACTGAAGTAGCGACAGATGTTTTCTTCTGTATTGTGATGTGTCCAGGTGTGACAGATTATTGAAAATGAAATAATGTAGTGCGGGGACTTTGATCCGTTGTTTGTGGATTGGATTTTGAGATGTGGGTGTCCTGCATTCGTCACCAGAGATAAGTCTGGTGTTTTGAATGATTTGAGGTGTTTTATATGGTAATTTAGAGATATTAATAACAGTAATAGCTATACTTGCCTTAGGTTTGACATTGAGTCTGGCGATGAACATTTGGCAACTGTCTGTACATACCAGATTGAATGATGTGGATGTGTATTTGTCAGTAGCACAGTGAGGAGAATGTGTTTTATGGTGGAGGAAGATGAACTCTATCGCCCTCAAAGCCAATTACACTAATGCACCTGATGTGAGACCTCTGGAAGCTTCCCCACTCCCACAAGGCGTCCAAAAAAATCAATCATGGCTCGCATATATCACCACTTCAGCGCACAGTACTGCCTGTGAGAGTCACACATTTATATATTTATTTGCTTTAATGCCGGTGAAGCTTAATGTTGCCCGTCAAAATGAATGCAGGTTTGAGAGCTACTTCAGTGTGGGTGGTAATTAAAGTCAACATGAAATCAACATCAACCCTGTTTATGTCATGTATGTCCTGTTCTTATTATGTTGACTTTGTAGATGCCTTGTGTCCCTGCTTTCCCTCATTAGGTCCTCATGGTTTGCACTTGTGTCTTTATAGCCCTTGAGTATCCACCTTATTCCTACACCCCATAACGGTTTGCACAAATTATGGGTTTAACTTTCGTTAAGCTGTAAATAATCAGTGAAAGATTCACGCTACCGTTTTTTTTTTAACTGTGTACAATGAGATGAGATTATTCTACTCACCCTTCAGCCATCGAACATTAAAATGACATTTAAAAGTGTAAAAGCATAAACAAGGTACTTTCAACAGACCATCCATAACCCCAAAAGCGAGATTCTTTCCACAGCAATAACGGACTGGTGAAATATCACTGTAGTAATATATATCTGTATTACATCCCTTACAAAAATTAACCATGGTTTTACTATAGTAAAAGTGTAGTAACCATGTTTTTTTTTTGGCATATTGATTACTAGCATTTGTTTAACCACAGTTTTACTACGGTCATTTTGATCAGCTCAGCATGAAAAGAGCTTTCCTGGAGAATTTCAGTCTTTAACTGAAGCAAACAATCAGCTATGGGTGGCAAGCACTGTCAAAAGATCTCCGGGATAAAGTTGTGGATAGGCACAAGTCAGGAGATGAATACAAAAACATTTCAAAGGCTTTATCAATGCCTAGTAGCACAGTAAAGTCTATTATTAAGAAGTGGAAGGTATTTGGTACAGCACAATCCTGGATCTGGGGTGTGTTTTCCAAAAGCAACTATGGTCGCAAGTTCTGTCGTTACCAATAGATTTCAATGGAACTAACTACCATTGTTAGCTAACGATGCTTTTGGGAAACGCACCCCAGGATGTCGCTCCAAAATGGATGAAAGAAATCAAAAATCAACAATATCACAAATTCTCCACAAATGTGGCTTATATGGGAAAAGTCACTCCTCAAATAAAGGCCACATGCGGTCACAACTGAGCTTTGCCAAAATGCACCTTGAAGATTCTGAGGCCACATGGAAAAAGGTTTTAAGTTTTAAAATAGGATTAAATGTGTGATGAAGTTGCATCAACTCCAGCTTGGATGCATGATGTAGTTCATCAGTATCTGAATTCATCGCTTCATTTTGTTCACACGTTGCTGATATACTGCAGTCAACTGCTGTGCACAGTATAGGGATCAGAAAATGAGTGAACTAGTGAGTGATTTCAGACACAGCAACAGATCCAACAACAAGATGATTCTTGTGCCAAAGTCGACCACAACTCTAGGGCTATTCAGAGTTTTCTGAGTTTTTGGTCAGGTCTTGTACATGGTGGTTTTGTTTAGTTTGCTCAGTTCTGTTTCCATGTTTCCTGGTCCCTGGTTTTGTGTACTTTTGTTTGTATTATAACATTAAAAAATCTCCATTTGGGATCCTGCAGTCTCCTCATTGCTGAGTTCGCCAATCATTCTAGTTTACTTTTCCTGGTTTTATTGTACACGATTCATCAATGCAAATTTATTCTAAAGAAAAAAACCTGTTAATTTTCAACCCCCAGTCATAGAGATACTTTAAATAAATCAGTTCTGATTAATAAATTAAAGTCACACATGACAATATAGCTCCTGTTTTACATTTGCAGTTAGCAACGTACGAAGAACGGGCCCCTGAACAGAATGAGGGCCAGATATACTAGAAACAATGAGGAATGTGGGATGTATTCATTTACTTATAGGTAAACACAGAAACAAACTAGAAATGGGAACAAAGGAAGCAGGGACTAAACACAGGAACAAGGAAGTAAATACAAACCAAAAGTCCTGGAAACAAAACAGAAACTGAAAATGGTGTTGGCAGAGACCACAGAGGAGCTGGCAGTGGAAGAGGCCACAGGGGAGTTGGTGATGGTAGAGCCCACGGCAGAGCCGAAGGAGGGAGGAAACAGGGTGGAGTCTTGGTGGTGAGGCCAAGCGGAACCAGGGGGATGACTGACTGAGGAGTAGCCTGGAGAGGTGGAGACCCACCGCTGGTCTGGAGGGCCGATGTAGAGCTGAAGGCTAGCAGGACCAAGGTGGAGCCAGGGGCTCGGCAGACTGAGGCGGTGCCGGTATGAGTGAGGATGAAGGAGGAGCCGGAGGGAAGGAAGAGCCCGGTGGAGCCAAAGAGGTGGAGTGCTGAGGTACAGCCAGAGGCATGGAAGTGCAGTGGCAGAGTGACAGAGGCAGAGTGATGATTGACCAAGGCGGAGCTGGAGGGAGGAACAATCCTAGAGGAGCCTGATGGATGACGGACCATGGTGGTGGGAACTGGCTCAGTGTCATCCAGGTCAATCATGCAGTCTAATCTAACTCCACTTCTATCACTCAGTCCCACTGGGACTTGGGAACTCTGGGAGATTGGTATCCTCCTCCCCCACAGTGCAGGAGGACCCACTCCAAGTAACTCCCGGAGGGAAGGAAGAGCCCGGGGGAGTCAAAGAGGTGGAGGGCTGAGGTGCAGCCAGAGACCTGGAGGAGCCTAAGGGATTACGGACTATTGGTGGCGGGAACTGGCTTGGTGTTGTCCAGGTAAATCACCCAGTCCAGTCTAATTCCACTTGTATTCCCACTGGGACTTGGGAGCTCTGGGAGGTTGACGTCCTCCTCCCCCACAGTGAAGGATTACTCACAGTGCAGGAGTATCCACTCCAAGTACTCCTGAAGTGTCCCTCGAGGGCCATCCCCAGACAACTTGGCTTTAGTCGAAGTGATGAGTCCGACATAAAAAAGTAAACATGCAGTTGTCTGGGTAGTGGGTCAGGTAGGCTAGATCTAAAAATTCCCTTGTTGTGGTCCTTAAGGAAGGAAGCAGTTCTTTTGGACAGTTTGGTCTTCTGTCATGGCAAGTCAGGGGAAATGAGGTGAAGGGATCAAAATGCAGCACTTTTAATGAGAATGAAAGCAAAGAAGATCATCCAGCATGGAGAAATAACAACGAAAATCACAGGAGAAACTTGTAATCATTTTTAATCATTTTTGTAATCATCAGTTTTGTTAGTTGTATATGTTACAAATAAATGGTATCCGTTCAAGACCTCATTACCTCACTGTGACTGACACTATGAAGTTTTTCATAATCAAGTAGGCGTTATTGATGTGTAAATGTGGTCAAGTGTTAATGTTTCAAAGTTTCATCTGTCATCAGGAAGCCGCAGAAGTTCAGAATGAATGTTAACACCCCTTCATGTTAATAAAAGCTCTTTTTGACTAAGGATGAAGTTTTGACTTTGAAAGTTGCAGTATTTAATTGTTTTCAATGTTCAATGATCTTTTATCTCAAAAGATCAAGAAAAATGTGATTCCTTCCCTTACGAAAAATAAGTTTATTCAAGTGTACTATTAGTATACTTCTTTTAAACTAAAACATAGGAAAGTATACTTTTAGTCTACTTTTTATGTACTTTTCAGAAATGGACTTTATGTACTTCTCAGAAATATACTTAAAATGATATTTAAGTATACTTGACTTATAGCCTACTTAGAAAAAGTCTAAATATATTTGAGCTATACTTGTGCTCCTAGAATCCGTGTTTTCATTGTTATACTGTAAGGGGCGCTAGTACACATCTTCTGTACAGAATTTCCAAAAAACACAAGTGAAGAAGAAACCGAAACAACAGATGCTTCCACATGTATTCTAACACGATCATTAGACATAAAACAGCATCAAAACTGTGTAACGTTGATGTAATGTCGACCAATGAAGAGGTAATAATAACTGTCAAGCTTTGGGGTGTTGATCGACTCTATCTACGTTTTGATTATCGTTCTGAATCCAATTCATAGTCTTTTTTTCAGCTTTTTGTTCAAAATGTTGTTTATTTCTTTATTTTTTATTTATGAAACTTATCCACATTCAAGTGTTTAAAAAAAGAATGCATGAAGCTAGAAAAAAATGTTTTTGTTTACAAGCAGATACCCTGTTCTTTCTTTTGATGTTTTGTATGTTCAGATATTCATATAACAAAATATATACAAATTAATACCTAAATAGGGACATAGTAGTATACTTAAAGTATGATGTAAAGTTCACTTAAAGAAAACTTACAAGTATACTTGCAGTATAAAACTACTAAACCAGTAGTTTACTGAGACTATACTTCAAAGTGTACTAAAAATGCTACTACAAGTATTTAATTAGTAAACTATCAGTATACCTATAAGTTCACTTTTAGTATAGTTGCAGTACAAACTAAACATTTTGATGTAAACTAGTTGTGTACTCAAAGTTTACTACTGTTATACTTAAAGTATACTTAAAAGTATACTTTTATATACTGGAAAGTGGGCCAATTTAGTCTCCAAGAAGTATTGAAATAGTACACTTACAAGTATACTACTAGTACACTGATATTTGTATACTTGCTACATAAAGTATACTTAAAATAGTTGCATCCCTAGTCAGGAGTAATTGGGGATGGTGCCCTCTGGTGGTGTGAGCAGAAGCTACAACATCAGATCTCACAGACAGAGGAACACTGACATCAAAGATCACGAGAAACTTTTTGAGACATAAAATCTTTCATTGACTGTGTCTCCCAAACCACAAGGGGAACTGAGAGAAGCAAAAGAACAGGGACAACCCTGTGTGATGCAATTCTGAGAAAAAAAGTCAGAATTGCGAGTTTATATCTCACAGTTCCGACTTTATTTCTCAGAATTGCGACTTTATGTCTCGCAATTGCGAGTTTATATCTCTCAATTATGACTTTTTAACTCGCAATTGCGAGTTTATATCACGCAATTCTGAGAAAACAAAGTTGTTTTTTTTCGCAATTACCACTTTTATTTTTTATTCAGTGATGGAAACGTGCTTCCATAGTTCTTGCCTTCACGTCGTGCATTAAAATCGTTCAATGTACAGCAAGCCGTGCATTATCCCTTATGTATTCGCTCTTTAGCAGCAGTTTTTTACAGCAATATTTAAATGACACCCTGGTCATTCTTGGTGTACCCAAAATGGTCCCACACTATCGACAGGCATTTCTCTGGTGGAAATAAAGCTTCGCTGTTTGGTCCCTCTGTCACAGTGAATCTAATGCAGTAGCCTCCGTGCCTCTGATAAGCACGTCATTTTAAGCTGGTGCACCGCTAGTGTAACTTTTTTCGTTTTGCGCAAGCTGCAACAGTTCCGTTCCGTGTAACAGAAACACTCGGTTTAGCGGAACCTTTACGATGAATTAACCGTGACGTTTTAAAGCGCGGTTAATCGCGAAACCGGTTAATCGCTGCATCCCTACTCCTGACCTATATTTAGTCCTGTGTGAAAGTGCAGTCAGGTAACTCACTTATTGTGAAGTCTAGCTGTAGTCAGATTTTATTGGATTTTTAAGATTTTTTTTTATTGTGTAATATCACACATAATACTATACTTGTTCATTTCCTAAATAAAACATGAGTGGTGTTTGTCAGTAGAAAATTCATCCTTACGATATAGGGATGTTGCCAGGAAGTTCTGGATTGTTGTTTTGGTAACAGTGTCATTTAAGACAACTGGAAATGCAGTGAAGCTGTTCTTGCTTTTGTAAGACTTGGACACTGTTAAAAAGAAAAAAAAATGTTTGTACATAGTTCTTGGGATTCAAAAGTGAGTTTTTTGTCTGTGAATGGTTGGCACAGTATTGCTGTCAATACACCATCAATATCACTCTCAATATCCTATATTAGGAAGATAAATACAGTTCTTTGCGAAAGTATTCTTTTTTTTTTTACATTTTGTTATGTTGCTGCCTTATGATAAACTTCTTTAAATTACTTTTTTCCACATCAATCTACACTCCATACACCATACTGACAAAGCAAAAACAGAATTGTCACAACTTCGTAAATTTATTAAAAATAAAAAACTGAAATAAGTACATTGCACTAAACTAAATATTTAGCTGAAGCACCTT
>NW_015636063.1:118958-124446 GCF_001515625.1 Sinocyclocheilus rhinocerous
CCCACTGCATGAGGCTGCTACCAGCACACTTTACTTTTGGGATGGTACTCTGCAGGTGATGAGCGGAGCTGGTTTCCTTCAAACATGATGCTTAGAATTGAGGTTCATCAGACCACCGTTTCTCACAGTCTGAGGGTCCTTTAGGTGCTTTTTTGTAAATTCCAAGTGTGTTTTCATGTGTCTTAACTGAAGAGAGGATTGAGTTTGGCCACACTGCCATAAAGACTGGATTGGTGGAGTGTTGCAGCAATGTTTGTCCTTCTGTAGATTTCTCCTATCTCCACATATGATCATGGAGCTCAACTAGAGTGACCATCAGGTTCTTGGTCACCATGCTAACCAAAGCCCTTCTCCATCAATTGCTCAGTTTGGCCAGGAGTCCTAATATCTACAAGCAAAATGAATGCTCCTGAGCTAAATTTCAACTGTCCCAGATAAGGGTATAAATACTTATGCAATGGAATCATTTTATTTTTTTATTTTTAATAAATTTGCAAAGATGTTAAAAACCAGTTTTTTTGCTTGACAATTATGGTGTATGGAGTGTAGATTGTTGTGGAAAAAAACTCATCTAAAGCAGTTTAACATAAGGCAGCAAGAAAACAAAATGTGAAAAAAATGAAGGGGTATGAATACATTCGCAAGGCACTGTATATATATATATATATATATATATATATACACTTGATATACATTACAATATATATTACACTTGACCCTGTAACACTTGATATACATTACAATATATATCACACTTGACCCTGTAACACTAGCACTCTATTTTATTTTATTCTATTCTATTTCTATTCTATCTACTTTTATTTATTACAAAATAAAATGTGACCCTCTAACACCAGCGTTCTCCGTTTTACTTGTTTTTATTTATTATAAAAAATAATAACTTGACCCTCTAATACTCTCTCTGTTTCTATTCTATGTACTTTTCTTCATTTCTTTTTTCATTTACTTCATTTACTACGTATAATTTTCTTCATTCAGACCAAGAGCTCGCACGAAAACAAGAGGTGGGATTTATCACACGAACCAATCACATCCAATCATAACCGATCATATCCAATTATAGTGCAATGGAGGCATTGCCTCCTCTCACGTGACTTTCCCCCATTCATTCTCAATGAGCCTCCAGAAAAGGCACAGCACACTAAGGGGTCTCTGTAGAAAGTCAATGGACCGAAGGGAGGCAAGCCTCCGCTGTAACTTTACCTGCGGGTGTGGCTGTTGGACACTTATATATTGTTGCTCTTTGTTGGTTAGATTGCTCCTGTCGCTTTGGATAAAAGCATCTGCTAAACGATTAAATGTAAATGTAAATACATATAATTAAATGTTACAAGATATTTTAAACATTAGAACCAAAATAAATGATTGTGTAAAATATATTTTAGTTATTTTTCAAGAAAACCCAGAAATGAAAGTTCATACAACAGTTAAAACTGCTCATTTAAAACAGTTAAGTTGACTTGTTTATTTGTTTAATTGTAAAGGATATTCTTCATGCACCATTCTTCATGGTTTTAGGAGGAGAATGATGACATCGAGCTGTATGTGTCATCTGTTGGAGCATCAGAACCTGTGGCACATGAGGAAATGATCCGATTGCTCAACATCAACACCCTTCACCACAGCTCTGGGCCGCTTGCCACCACTGAGGCATCCACTGAGGTTTGTGTCTCAAGAACTCTAGGATGAAGTTATAGTCTGCTGTTAAACTGCAGAACGTACAGTTGTTGCGTTGCATAGCAGTAGGTGACTAAAAATGGTAGCAGAGTAACAGTCCTGCCTCCTACATATTGACCTTTTCTGGCAAACCTATCCGATTTGCATCAGTGGGCCGTAGTGAGGGCCATTGTCAGCTTGCACCATATTTGTGCTTCCTTTGGCCGCCATAAGCAGTGTTGTCTGAGTTTTTGAAATACATTTACATCCTGTAAAAAAGCATAACAAAATATTAAATCTTTTTTAAATGCAAAAATATAAGGGATAATAATAATACAATACAGGAATAGTTCACCTAAAAATGACAATTCTGTCATCATTTTTTATTCTAATTTAATTTTCTATTCACCTGCACTTCAGTGCATGCAAAGCAGGATTATTATGGTTAATTAAAATAAAAAAAGAATAAAATAATTCAACATTAACTGAAATAATATATTTGAGTTATTTTCCAAGGCATAATTTCTCGTTTTTGTTTATTTTAACTTGAAGTACTAAAGAAACTAAAACTAAATGAACTAAAACTCATAAATACAAGTAATGAAAACTATAGACATTTAAAAACTAATAAAAATAAAAAATAACAAAAAAACTACAAAATTTGAAAACTTTTAACTGAAACTTTAAGTGAAAGCAGAAAATATAAAAATGAAATCTAATATATTCTAGAAATATTAACAAAAACTAAAATAGTATATCAATTATACTAAAATAACACTGACACAAAGTTGACTTCTCATTTGGACAAGCTGTTTTTTTTATATAAAAGGTATAATGCATTTTAACACATGATAATGAATCATATAGCACATCCTCTTTGGTGCCGATGTTTTGTAATGAATTATTGTCTTTATTTAATGGAAATTACTCATTATATAAATTATTCATTATATAATTATTGTAGTGTTTTGCCACAATTTTTTAGCTTTTTTTGCAGTATGACACAAGTGAATTTTTAAGTACAGTTATGTAATGTAGTCTCTTGATTAATAGTAGTGAAATAACAAGAAAGATAATCAAAATGATAATTCAAATATGATTAAACTGAATATAGCACATCACCTTACAAGGCCCTGCTGTCAACTACCCAAGTACAGGTGCATTTGTGTTGCAGGACGTGTCATCCAGTGTGTGTGTGGGCAGATTTAGGGGTGGAGTCAGCTTCTGTCAATGTCTTCCTTAAGATCGCACTTGTTGATCCTTGTATCACTTTTACTCAAGCACAGTATAAATGTATGTTAGGGCTCTCAAACTTCACGCCTGCACTGCAGATCAGATGAGGCTTGACATTGTTGGGTCTTCAGACTGTTGATGTTCTTTTCTGTCTGGCTTTGAGCAGAAGACTGTTTTCAAAGACCACCATGAGAAGAACAGCATTTGGGGTAAAGACGGCTTCTATGTGCTGGTTATCTGCCTCACAATATTCATCATCATCTTCACCTGTTTAATGGTACGTATCTCTCAAAGTCTTCTACCATATGCTTGATTTTCATAGTATATGATGCTATGTGGGAAGATACGACCCTCTAAAAGCATATCGGTGCGTGGTGTTGAGTTTGCGCAAATGAAATACTTTTTATTAACTCAGGAAACTAAGTTCTCAAATATGTTTTGTTGATTTATCAGTTGTTTCCGAAGTTTCTCCTAAAATTCCGTCATAGAAATACAAATAGATTCAAACGAGTAGATAGTTGTCATACAGTGAGATATTAACACGTGAAATGACAACTCTTGACAGAATTTGCTGAGAAATATTTTGTTTGTATTGAGTTCTCTGACTTCTGATGTGAGATTACTGGAGTAATTCTCAGGCAAAACATCTGAGAAGTAGGAAACTTTGGTAAAGTCAAGTCACCTTTATTTATATAGGCTTTATACAATACAAACCTTTCAAAGTAGCTTCACAGGAATAAAACAAAACAATCGATGATGCATACGTCTTCAAATATGAGACAAATTCTGCTGTAAATCAGCTCTAAACTCTATTATTTCACTCACGTCAGTTCAGTGTTGGTTCAAATTCGGTTCGATAACTGTCTCTCCATTTACTTTCCATTTCATCTCAGTGCTGTCTTAGAGAAATGAATAAGATATTAAAGAGATCTCATTTATGATTTTGCTGTCCTACCGATTTGAATATTGAATAAATATTTGCATGTACCAGTTCAAATACTTCCTGTATAATGCTTGTCTCAGCAGAAACCCTTGTGAAGTAAACACTAACGGTTATTAAGATTAAAACTCAGATCATTCAAGTCTGCACACACTGAAGACACTTGGGTTGTATTATACAGCGAGTAATTGTGAGAAAGACCCGAACAGATGCAGAGACACAGGATACGATACAGAAAGAGTCATTGCAAAACGGATGTATTGTGGCAGAGGAAGTCACATGGTTTCCTCTGGTGGTTCAGCACTTTAAAGGGATCAACGCTGCCATCTTGATCACACCTGACTCTGCCCTCTGATTGGTCGATGTTTGCTCTTAACGTTTAAGTCTGTCTTAAGTCCAGTAATGACATCATTGAGCACCCTCACTCTCTGGCGCTGATGGACTGAAGAGCTTAAGGAATAATTACCATGTAAAGCTGTGAGCCGCTCACAATGACAGGGACTGTTGAAGCATTATTAGCATTGTGATTCTGTAAATACAAGGACAGGACGGGTTAATGCCACGGACCACCAAATATAATGATCCTCTTGCAAGGGACACTGCTTAGCAAGGCAATTATATGTTTTCATTTATATATTTATGAGATAAAATATTATAAAATATTTACTTTTTTTCCTAACCAGCATTAGAGTACTGCTAAATATATAAAACTGAATAGAAACATAAAATTGAACATAAAATAAAATTTAATCGTATTATTTCAGAGAAAGCAGAATGAAAAAGTAATAATATAAAATTTGGTAAATTCTAACACACCATTTGCATTTTTTTTTTTTTTCATATAATTGAATTGTATACACATAATGGGATGTACAAAATGCAAAATGCAAGTTTTTATGTTGCACAAGGCATGTGGTATTGTGTTACTGATTGTTAAGCAACACTTTATAGTAATGCTCACTAATAAGTTATTAATACAAAACATTATTACATGGCTCGCTAGAATACTTGATACTGATTGGTCAAAAATTATATATTTCTAAACAAATCATTCAAATATATGACATTTCGTGACATTTCTAGCTATTTCAATGTACATTAACAAGGAATCTGCATTAAATAGCAGTATTTATTAAGTGATATTAAGTTATTATTATAATATTATTAAAGGGTTAGTTCACCCAAAACATTTGCACATAAATTACTCGCCCTCAAGTCATCCTAGGTGTATATGACTTTCTTCTTTCAGACGAATCCAGTCGGAGTTATATTAAAAATTGTATTTGATCTTTCAAGCTGTTTAATGCCACTCAGCGGGTGTTGCATGCATCAGTCCAAAAGAAGTTAAATAAAAAGCGCCCATCCATAAAAAATGTCTCGCACAGCTCCGGGGGGGTGAACAAAGGCCTCCTGTAGTGACGTATGAGGTCAGCGCTGCGCACGCGCTGCTCAGAAGTGATGAACGCGGAAGCGCAGGGGAGAAATCAAAACAAAACACTTTTTAGAAGTACAAAACGAGGATTTGTAAAGAAGAATGTCGGAGGATTTCGATATAAGCCAAGAGGAGACTGGTTTTCCTTTGCTAAAGTAAAGAAAACTTTGCTTCCTTTGATCCTGTAAACAAATGTTGGTTTTCAC
>NW_015636063.1:124542-125971 GCF_001515625.1 Sinocyclocheilus rhinocerous
TGATGCATGCAGCACCCGCTGAGTGGCATTAAACAGCTTGAAACCACTCAGCATTTTATTTTTATTTTTTATCATCTGTGTTTTTTTGTTCTGTCACTGTCATTCTGTTACACTGTGGAAGCTTCTGTCACGAAAACAAATTCCTCGTATGTGTAAACATACCTGGCAATAAAGCTCATTCTGATTCTAAAGCTCATTCTGAAAGATCAAAGACAACTTTTAATATAACTCTGACTGGATTCGTCTGAAAGAAGAAAGTCATATACACCTAAGTGCTACTTTATGATGTAAGTAGGTGTCAATCATGAATCGAGAGACTTGTGAAAACTGCTTTTTGCCCTTGTAGAGCTGCCACATGCATTCGCAAGTGTCATTACACAATCCAAAACCACATTAAGGGCCAATAACGAAAATGAATTGTTGTTTTACAAAGTTGAAGTTCATTCGTTTGAAGTCAGGCCTCAGGATGCACTGAAACCATACAACACGGATCATTGCGATGAGATAGAGACCTCTTGTGGGAAACTTGGGAATTCCTGGATGCAGTTGTGAGCACATTTATTTTCAGGCCAGAAAAGCATGTTCATATAATTACTGATGCAGTTGTGTTGGTAAAATAGATGTAAAAGGATTTTCAGACTAGATACCCTGGTTTTACATGGACTGGTTTCTTTGTAGACTACATACCTATGATAAAGAAGCTGACTTTGAATTATGTAGATTAAATTATGACCCTCAAAGCAATGTTGTATTAGTTTTAATCATGGACTGCATGTTTTTATGTGATGCAGAGTGTAGTGAAGATTATAATAGCTCATTTAATTTTTTAACAAGATTTGAAACTGACTGAAAGTGTTCAGTTTAAGAGACTGTCAATCAATTCATTAAATAAGTGGGTTTAGTAAATCTTAGTTTAGTCATTTTAAGTCAGAAAACTCATCATTTTCTGCAACTTCTCATAAATAGTAAAAGCTGAGTAACTGTATTATTGTTGTATTATTATTTTAGCCATTGCCTTGTTTTACCTTAATAAAGCGACCATGTCTTGTACATGGAATGAATGATTTGCATGGGCATAAAATAGACGGATAAGCAGTTGAATATGGTTAACAGCAGTAATGTGAGTAACAGCAATAAGACGGTTGAGGTTAGTGGAGAAACATTTAGAGGCATGTAGTGATGAGGAAGTATTGTGTAGTTCATGTAGTGCGAAGAAATGTCCTGTGAGATCTTAACAGTCAACTCTGCATTACAGGAAACTTTATCTACTGTATAAACAGGCTGACATGAATCTGATAGAAGATTAATCTTGTTATATAATATATATATATATATATATATATATATATATATATAATTATGAGTAATAACTGGTGCACACTGCTGTCCCACAACCAAAAACACATTTAAAAAGCATTTAAGTATTCAA
>NW_015636063.1:126099-127073 GCF_001515625.1 Sinocyclocheilus rhinocerous
CTTAATATATATAAAATCATCATTTATTGGGTACTTTCATTTGGGAGGTGGATGTCCCGAACCCTAACCCCTAAATTTCAACTTATGAAAATGATATTGAAATAATTTTTGTATTTTTTTCCATTATTGTTTTTAAAAATATATTTTTTATTCTTTTAAAAGAATAAGTTCAAAAATATATATATTTATTTTATATTTTCTTTGTAAATTATTCAACTTTATGTAAAAAAAATGTGTCCCGCATTTTCATGTCACTACCGAAACAGTGTATGTTTTAGTTCATTGGCTAAAAGTGAAATTAACTACACCCCTACATTTATGATCAGGAAATATTTATGTGTCTCTCTCTCTCATAGCTACAGGGTGAGTAGATAGGCCCCATCATTTTGAGGTAAATGTGTTCAAAAGTCTGAAAAATCTGTGTAACTCTAAAGAACGTTACTACCGAACACCTTTTTTCTGCACTTTTTTGGGAGTTTTTCCATATCATTTAATTTTTATGTGTGTACAACTGTTCAGAACTGTGCTAGCTAACCATGTGCTGATTAGCATCTTTGAGATGCTATCAAAAGTATCTAAAATTGTCACTACCGAAACATTTGGCAAAGTTTTGGTAGATATCTTTGGTTTTTTGGGTGTTATCCCATAAAATTGTCACTACCGAAACAGTCACAACCAAAACATGTCATCATTGTGACAAAAGGGAACACATAATCCTCATATTTGGGGAAAATATTTTTTTTTAGTACAGTTATGCATTTTTTTTTTGTATTTTAGTATGTTTTAGTAGTGTTTTAGAGTATGCAAGTTAAAACTCTGTAATGTGATCTCGATCGCTACCAAAGCATTACTGTCACTACCGAAAATGTGCAGTCACTATTGAAACATAGGATGTTTTGTCAAAAATAAAGTATACTGAATTATCAACTAAGATGCTATGATAGTTTTTGGTTCAATGTATATTCAAACTAACG
>NW_015636063.1:128673-144515 GCF_001515625.1 Sinocyclocheilus rhinocerous
AATCATCATTTATTGGGTACTTTCAATTGGGAGGTGGCTGTCCCGAACCCTAACCCCTAAATTTCAATTTAGGAAAATTATGTTGAAATTATTTTTTTATTTTTTTCCATTGTTGTTTTCAACAATTTATTTTTGATTCTTTTAAAAAGTGAAGTTCAAAAAAATATTTTATATGATCTTTATGAAACTATGTTAAAAAATGTGTCTCGCATTTTCCATGTCACTACCGAAACAGTGCATGCTTCAGTCCATTGGCTGAGACTGAAATTAACTAGACCTCTACATTTATGATCAGGAAATATGTATGTGTCTCTCTCTCTCATAGCTACAGGGTGAGTAGATAGGCCCCATCATTTTGAGGTAAATGTGTTCAAAAGTCTGAAAAATCTGTGTAACTCTAAAGAACGTTACTACCGAACACCTTTTTTCTGCACTTTTTTGGGAGTTTTTCCATATCATTTAATTTTTATGTGTGTACAACTGTTCAGAACTGTGCTAGCTAACCATGTGCTGATTAGCATCTTTGAGATGCTATCAAAGTATCTAAAATTGTCACTACCGAAACATTTGGCAAAGTTTTGGTAGATATCTTTGGTTTTTTGGGTGTTATCCCATAAAATTGTCACTACCGAAACAGTCACAACCAAAACATGTCATCATTGTGACAAAAGGGAACACATAATCCTCATATTTGGGGAAAATATTTTTTTTTAGTACAGTTATGCATTTTTTTTTTGTATTTTAGTATGTTTTAGTAGTGTTTTAGAGTATGCAAGTTAAAACTCTGTAATGTGATCTCGATCGCTACCAAAGCATTACTGTCACTACCGAAAATGTGTAGTCACTATTGAAACATAGGATGTTTTGTCAAAAATAAAGTATACTGAATTATCAAGATGTTATGATAGTTTTATGAATCCTTAACTTAGAAATCAGTATGATAAACTTTTTGCCTTTTACAAAGAAAAATTGGATTAAAAATACAACAAATCTCATAAATTACACTTGAAATATTGTTAAAATATAATTGTGATTTATTTACCTCTGAAAAAATATTATAAAATAGAAAAAATATATATATATATATATACAATATAGATATCAAAATATTAATAGGTAGCAAAATCTTAATAGGTCAATATACTGTAACCCTTCTAATTAAATTCTTATTACTGTGTTTCGGTAGTGACAAATTTGGGGAGAGGACAAATATTCCAAAACTTTCTGAAAACACAACATGAGAATTAACTGTGCAATTACTAGAAATGTGTACTTTGGATATTATACAATTTGCATACATACAATACATTTTTAGAAAAATACGTTTTTAACCAATTCTGAAGAATGGCCCATATGCAAAGTTTCTTGTATGCATTATATATATATATATATATATATTTGTTATAAAATATTTTAATGTATTTAAAATAATTGATCATTTAATTGATCAAAAATACAGTAGAACCTGCCAAAAACAAATATTGTGAAATATTATTAGAATAAAAAAATAGCTAAATATTCTATTTTAATATATTTGAAAATGTAATTTATTCCTGTGATGGTAAAACAGAATTTTCAGCAGCCATTATTATGGTCTTCAGTGTCACATGATCCTTCAGAAATCATGCTAGTATGTTGATTTGGTTCCCAGTTATTATCAGTTATTATTGGTGCTGAATTATTAATAAAGGTTCTAATTATTATCAATGTTAAAACCGTTTTTGCTGCTTAATATTTATGTGGAAACCATGGTTTTCTTTTCTTTTCTTCCCCCCCTATTTTAACCCAATTATTGTAGACCATTAAGATTTTTAACATTAATTATGAGAATTAAGCATATATATATATATATATATATCATTCTCATAACTATAATGCCAAAATTGTTATACTGTTATGATATAATATTAGTATGGTATGCATTTCTATATCATGGTAGTATATATATTTACTACTTTTATGCTGAAATTAATTTTAAAAAATGACAATCATTATTCATGGTATTTATAAAAATTGTTTGATCATTTTCTATATGTAAAATAGAATTTCTTTTCAGTTATAGGGTGACTTAACCTAAGATTTAACCTAAAACTAGCTGTGAGTAATAGATTGTTATAAAGTAATATTTCCTTTCCTCAGGTGCTTTACCGACTAAAGGAGAAGGAATTCTTGGATCATCAGCTTAAAGACCCATCCCCGCCCAGCCGGGACGTGCAGCTGGCACCCATCCCTGTTCATGGTGCTCAGCCCCCTCTGACCCTCAAGAACAGTATGGTCCAGGCCAACCAGACGTCCAAACCCAGTGCCACCCATTCTACCAGCAGCACAAGCGCCCCGTCCTGTAACATCAGCATCCATCAGACTCATTCCAGCGTGACGACGTCAGAGCCGCAGTGCCCACCCAGCCACCCTGTGGCTGAGCGCAAACCCACTGTGTCCTCCACACATTCACCCTTTAGGATGAAACCTGTTGCAGGCCTGCAGGAGCGGTAAGACTTCATTTGTGCATGAAAGACTTTGGATTTAAAGGAATTATGCCCTTTTTAGACGTAATATAAGTTGTTCAGAAACAGTGCTGACTGATACATAGAGAATAACTCCTAAGCTCAAACAGCAACATTTCACACTAAAGGAAGTTAAAAGCGTAAAAAGCATAATAGGACCCCTTTAAAGGAATAGTTAATAAAAAAATAATAATGTCATTATTTACGCACTCTCACAGTTGCAAATTCACATGCTGTTATTTTTATGTAAACTTCTTTTATAAAGGAGACTTTTAGAAGAATCTGCTTTTGTCAAGGCGACATTGCGAGAGGTTTAATTCTGTTTTTGCCAAACATCATTGATTCTTGTGTGGCATAACTGCACGCAAATGTGCAGAATGGAATACGAGTCTTTAGAGATCTTAGCTTATCAAGCAACTAGATTTTAATGGCATAACCAAGCCAAATACACTCTATGACAGGGGTTTTTAACTCTGGCCCTCGAAATCCACTTTCCTGCAGAGTTTAGCTCCAACCATAATCAAACTTGCCTGCCTGTAACTCTCTAATAATCCTGAAGACCTTGTTTGATCAGGGTTAGAGCTAAACTCTGCAGGAAAATGGATCTCGAGGGCCAGAGTTAAAAACCCCTGTCATAGAGTAACCCGTCTCTATGACTTCATTTTCCATCATAAAATGTTTCTGTTCAGCCAATTCATCTTCAGAACATCCCCACAAAAAATTTATGAAATTCAAGTTGATTAGTCAAACCGTTCTCAAATAATGCGTGATTGAATGTGACTTTCAGTGCTTCAAAATCTCCAAAGTGCTTGGCCGTATTGAAACCAAACCTGGTACGTGTCATGATAAGCATAACCTGAGGGTACTTGCACAGTTTTAGAACAGTGCCAACTGTAGATCAAGAAATATGAAAAATTACTTTTTTTGCTTTTAAATCCTTAAACTTGTTAGATGTAGTGTGGCATACAGAGTTGATTACTACCTCATTTTTTTTCATGGCAGCTATTTTATTCTAAGGCCATTTTAACTTTTGTAGAAAAATACTATATTTTACAGACATGTTAACATATCATTACAAAACCTGGTATGTGTCATTGGCACCATGGGGATACCCTAGACGTTTGTGGTAAAAATTTGACCTGTAGTCATGTTGGCTGGACTTCTTGTCCCCCATTTTGAATTTCTTTGAATTTCTAATGCCAGTAGGTGAAAGTAAAGGTAGATTTGTTCTATCACAGTTATCTGACTGTGTTTTGTTATTTTTCTTCACATATTTTTGTTATATCGCTGTGTCGTCTCATGCAGACGTGGATCTAATGTCTCACTGGTGCTGGATATGAGCGCTTTGGGTTCAGTGGAGCCTTTGAGTAGTGGGGTTGTGACCCCACGTGAGCGTGCAACTCAGGAATACCTGCAGTCAGCCAGTCGGGTCCTCTCACGGCAACAGCTTTGTGACATCACACTGAACACACAGATGCTGCATGCAGAGTTTGCCGTAAGTAACACACCAGCGCACCACTAATAAATACAGAGTTCTGGCATGAAACTCTAGATGGCGCAGTCCGATAGGTCTAACTCAATCTGACCTAATGACACCATGATCACATGGCACAGCTGATTGGTTCTCTCCTGTATCGGTAGCCAATGAGCTCGCTGCTCAACATTCAAATATATGACTAGTGCTTGCCGTAGCAGTTGCAGCTTGCTTCAGAAACACTCCAACTTCCCCAGCTCCACCTGTATAGATCTGCTACGAGGTGATTCATGTATGCTATATGGAAGTTATTTCATGTATGTTATATTTGCAGCAGCAATATTTCGTACATGCTCACAGCAGCATGTTGCGGATGTATTGGCAGTAGCAAGTCTCGGTACTTGCTCTGCCGCAGCAGCAGCGTAGCAGATCTATTCCGCCAAGACCAAACACATTAACATTGTCATGTACATAACCATGCCAATCCCTCCGAGAGTTGTCATGACAGAACTAAGTTTAGCATTAATGTCGTTCAGCTTGGCTTTACTTAATCATGGGAATCACAGACAGTTGGGGTTCAGTTAAGGTGTATTTTAATGATGTGGGAGATCTTTCAGTGCTTATGTTATGACAATTTGGCAATTTCCATTGTACTTAGCTCAGAGTGTGTAACTTCTTTATTCGCAGGAAATCCCAATGAACTTTGTGGATCAGAAGGAGCTGGATATCCCAAATCATGGATCAAAAAATAGATACAAGACCATTTTGCCAAGTTAGTATCAGAATTTACACTGAATAGCATTTAATTGTATGTCATTTCACTTTGAGCTAAGTGTTTACCTTTTTTATTACCATGTCAGTGTCACAGAAAGGCAGCATTGTCGAGTATATTCAGCAACAAGCTTAACGATAGGTGCTGATAGGCACTGCTTTCAAATCCTATACCCATTTTTGTGCATGCTCTTTGAAGTGTGTCGAATGTTCATAATCACAGACATGTCTGTTGAGCATGTGAACGCAATGGCCAATCAGAGGTGTTTAAGTCAGTATCAATGAATCAATACAAGTTTTGTACGCTTACAAAGTATAAACACAGTGTAACTAAGAGATTTATTTTTAGACCGCTGTTTTGATTATGATAGGAGTTTTTAATATGGTACAGAGAACCATGAAACTTTTACTGGTTTACGTAAGATTCTTATTGGTATTGGTACCGACTACTACAATACTGCTACATTTACATGCAACCAAATAATTAGTAAATAATCAGATTGATTGCTCAATTGGACTAAAAAGCGTTCACGTAAACCCATTGGTCAATCCAACCAAACTCGATCAGAATGACATTTCGACCCAATTGAAAGGGGTCGTGTGTATGTTTTAGGGATGTAACGGTATGAAAATTTAATATCACGATTATAGTGACCAAAGTTATCACGCAATACGAACCGTCAGGGCATTTTATCGTGATTTATCATGAAACCGGTAATCGTTCCATCCCTAGTATGTTTGTATGTGTATTTTTATTTAAATCGTACGAACTGGTCAGTAAAAGAGACTGATTATTTGTCACTTATTTTCCAACTATTTTTATCAGTCTGCACTTAAGATTTTCATATGATTTTCTGTCCATTTAGATACTCTCTAGAATCTGAAGCTCCCCACCCTCTACTACACTATAAATAACGCTAAAGCTATACACTGTTAACCTTGCTGTAATTTCCGGGGTAAATAACTGTAAAACAGCCAGTGTTTTGCTGTAATATCGGGGAACAGTATTTTACTGTAAAAAAACCTGTCAACTTCTAACAGTGCAGCTGAGATTGTTCGATTTTTCACACATTAACTGTATTCTATATGGTGAAAGGAACATTGTGCACTCAATATCGCCAAAAACGCAGTCCGTTTGACAGAAATAGAGACCGTCTGTGCAGCTAAGTTTAGTCCTGTTTTCTAGATCTGTGACACAATCCTGTATTGGAAACTATTATTATGGTGTACTGTTGACCAAAAAAATCTCAATAATTCTCAGCATCTCAGTTTGAACATTGATTGTAATATAGGCTTTAAACACAGGTAAACTAATTTTAAGTTAAGTTTTTTTTCTTCACTTAGTCATCACAGAATGTGTCAGTTAAAATAAAATTTTAAAAAGCTAAGGGTTTAGGGGTAAGTGAGTGAACTATTCCATTGCAGTATATTAACAGCAGTATATTTCTCAGGGATCCCTCATAACTATATGGACCATTGTTAAGTAGCTCCCATTAAAATAACGTGACGCTTCCTTAAGTAACACTTTTGAAGTAAGCGCTGTTAAGTAATTTCTCTGTAAGAGTATGTTAGATCCATCAAAACCCTGTTTTTTTTAATTCTACCAATCTTTTTTTTTATGAACACTTGAACATATATTAATTATTACATTTGAATGAGCCAGTTAGTTTAAATCAGTTTAAATTTTGGGGTTCACTGATTCTACTGGCATCATACATTGTCTAACGGTGTAACAAAAATCAAATTTTGAACAGTTTTTATTGTACCAATCTTGTTTTTCTGAACACTTGAACTTCCCATGTGGGATAATACACATATTATATTGCACCATGGTGCCATTTATCAGCCACAATAGAGAGTGCATATTTTCTTGCACTATTTAGTTTGTCCAGAAGGATGTCACTGTATTATGGCCTGATTTTGTTGTGTTTTAGCGTGATTCTGGTGTGTTGTGACTTGTTTTTGTTGTCTTGTGGCTCGTTTCGTTTGTGTTGTGACTTTTTTTGTGCTGTGTTGAAAATGTTTGTTTGCTTTTTAAATTTCCTTGTGTTGTGTATAATGATGAACTGAATAGAAAGCTACAGAAATGTTCACAAAATTCACATTTAATTTCAGATCCACATTCCAGGGTTATTCTGAAGACTAAGAACTCAAACGACCTGCTCAGCAGTTACATTAATGCCAACTACATTCGAGTAAGTTCAATTTTCTGTGCCTCACAATTTCTTCAATAGCCCACGACAAAGAGCCACTTAATGTCCTTCATGAGATAACTTAACTTAAATCTACTACCATCAGAGCTTGTAAAGTGAAACATTATAACAGGAGAGTTTAGTTTGATCTCAGAATTATCCAAGAGAGTCTTGCTGATCTAAATTGGCTCTGCTGGTGCTTTATACTTACAGTTATGCTCTGTTATGTCATGAAATCTGTTTAAGTTCAGCACTTCTTCTCTTCAGGGCTATCTTAGAGATGAGAGAGCCTTCATTGCCACTCAAGGTCCAATCATCAACACCGTGAACGACTTCTGGCAAATGGTCTGGCAAGAGGACTGCCCTGTCATCGTCATGATTACTAAACTGAAAGAGAAAAATGAAGTAATTTTTAATAAAAATCTCTATAATTTCTTAGTATAACTAAATAGACTGTGCATGTGCAAAGGTTTGTTTGACTTTTTCAGAAATGTGTTCTGTACTGGCCTGAGAAGAGGGGGATCTATGGAAGGGTGGAGGTCTTTGTTAATAATGTGAAGGAATGTGACCACTATATAATCCGCACCCTTATACTAAAGGTATTTGCATTATAAGATAAACACTCTATGGAAGAATGATTGAAAAATAGCAATGCTGTAATCTGAGTATGTGGCAAGTTTTGCTCAAGGATGCAGTATTTATTTGCCTAAAGGAAGGTTGCTATTCATTGATAATCTTAGTCTTGTGAATTATTTCTTTTAGCATACATGTATATTTATTCATTTTGGCAGACACTTTTATCCAAAGTGACTAATACAAGTGGAAGCGGTTAATCCAAGAGAAATATAATTGTCAGATACTCTAATGGAGCATATGTTTTTGTACCCTCAGCAAGGAGGACAGAGTCGTAAAGTACAGCACTACTGGTATACTTCATGGCCAGACAATAAGACCCCAGAGAGCGCAGGAACCCTGCTGCAGTTAGTGAATGATGTTGAGGAGGACAGGAGGGGCTTTACATCCGGTGGGCCAGTTATTGTACATTGCAGGTACAGAAGCTTACCAGCAAAACATTACAAAGTGTCTACCGGTTAACACATTTCTACTGTTGCACAGTATACACAGTATCGCCCGTTTTATATAGTAAAAAAAAACTGGTAATACTTTTGTTAAGGGACCAATTCTCACTATTAACTAATTGCTTATTAGTATTCATATTACTAGTATATTGGCTGTTTATTAGTACTTATAAAGCATATATTAATGCCTTATTCTGCATGACCATCTTTTAGATCGCTGAATCCCACCCAATACCTAAACTTAACAACTACCTTACTAACTATTAATTTAGGAGTTTATTGAGGCAAACGTTGTAATTAGTTAATAGTACAAATTGGTCCCCAAACTAAAGTGTGACCTAAGAAACAGTCATAATTCAGTTACAATACATACATAAAAGCAATTATAAACCATTTAACTTGAACTTTTGTAGTGCTGGAATTGGTCGGACAGGGTGTTTCATTGCTACAACAATCGGCTGTCGTCAGTTGGAGCTGGAGGGAGTTGTGGATGTGCTGCGAATTGTGTGCCAACTTAGAACAGACAGGTACAACTGGTTCACTCTTTTGATATAAAGAAAATGCAAATGCTTGAAATGAACTACTTAAGGTACTAGGATAGTTCACCCAGAAATTAAAATTAATTACTATGCGAACAAATGAGCACACACTAGGCAACCAAGCCACAGAGATTAAGAAGTAAAATTTAAAAAGCAAGTACCCCCACAAGACCATGGATAAGGCTCAAGTGCACAGATACATGCATGTACTGTACAGGGCTCGACAGTGCAAGCATTTCACCCACATTTGCGACTAAACGCAGAAATTTAATGGCATACAAAAATCTTGAATGGTATAACAAAAGTCCAACAGGAATAATCCAACAGCAACATTTTCAACATATTCCAACATGTTAATTTACTTTTGGAAAAAAGGATTTTGCAGACCATAGATTGTATAAAAACATGGACGTAGTGTCCGTGATGTCACCCGTAGGTTTCCGAAGAGCGTTTTTGAAGCCTAAAGTAGGCGGAGCCGACCGTCGCCATCTTGGCAGCGCTTCACCTCGCATAATCGAAAATGGGCAAAGAGGCGGGAGCTGGTTGCTGAAACCACGCCCACCTAGCTCGACGGCAGTGTCAGCAGCGGCAATCCACCTGTCACTCAAGTGGCCACGCCCTTAATTATGCAGAACTTTAAGGCTTAATATAATTTAAACAGATGAGTTATAAAAAAATTCACCCCCCTCACAGTTGTCATGAAGGGCAAAATTAGCTATATAGACCAAAATCATTTTTTGAACCAGGCTGTAAACATGTTTTTTCTGCTGTAAAGTTGGGCATTTTAACATGGGGAGTCTATGGGACTGACTCCCTTTTGCAGCCAGCCTCTAGCGGCCAGTTGAAGAATTACAGTTTAAGTCACTTCCGTGTTGGCTTCACGAGAGAGAGCGGGAGGTTGCCGCTTGTTGCAGACTTTGGACCTGAATAAGTAAATGATGTGCATGCAAACTCGATCATGATGTGTGATTTCCAGAAAGATTAAAAGGCTACATAAAATGATATTTAACATCAAATATGTAGACTCACTGTTTTGGAAGAAAATCCCATAAAACACCTTTTTCTTTCAGTAGCTAAAACAACAACAAAAAAGCAAAAAATGTAACAAGATTTTCATTGTGTCTTTTATTGTGATTGTGGCAAGGCTTGACTGTAATCATGTGGTGTCTTTTTCCACAGGGGTGGTATGATCCAGACTGAGGAACAATATGAATTTGTGCATCATGCCTTGAACCTCTATGAAAGCCGCCTTCGTGCGGAGCCTGCACAATGAACAGCTGGAGGAGCGTACTTTTCATTCCAAGAGATCTGCTATTGCCATGAGGTTTCTGATTCAGGAGAGAAGGTGGCAGATAATGTTTGTGAAGATGGATCTTTGTGGATTTTTGTTATGTGCGTGTCAAGGCAAGGGTTGCACACATCACACCACGCCGTTGTTGCCGGCAAATGTATTTTTTGTCATAACTTTTCAAGGCCACTAGTGTTATCAAAATGTCATTGTACAAGGTCTAGTTCCACTAAACAATGTTTTTTTTAAAAACAGTACACACAGCATAAAGACCTTTATATCGGTTTTCCTTCATTTTATCTGAATGTAGGTTTGAAAACATCAACTGGGCATTTTAAAATACTGAATTGTCTTCATGATGCAGTATAAATGAGGTATTAAAGTTCTGTATATGATAGTATGATCATCAGATGTTTCATTAGAATACATATTAATTTTTCACTTTTGTACTTATTGGTTAACCGTTTGTAAGCATATTTTTTTCTGCTAATGCAGAACACAATTTTACAATATTCAGACTGTCTTTCCTATGTTGCTGCTGCTCAAGCTACAGCGCTGCAAAAGAAATGTTTTGTTTGAGCTGCAGATTGCAGTATGAATTGAATGTCAGGAGAGCGAAAGGACTGGATGTCTCAGAATTTCTATTGCGTTGTCCTTGCTGAATGCACATAACGACAAACCAACAGCAAACCCTGAACAAATGACTATTATGAGTGGATTCCTTTAAATAACTAACTAACACGTATGGAATTTGTGATCATTTGAATTGTTGTAGAGACTCACTAAATCTGTCACTGATTCTTAAGTGGATCCTAAATTATTAAGTGAATTAAAAAAGAGAATCAGAGAAAAAACGATAAACAAAATGAATAAATATTCGGTCAAGATTCATGACAGCTATGAAACCAAAATAAATAAAACAATATCTAACACATTTGGGAGCAATTATGTAATTATAGAACATATCTAAAATTTAGGAGATTTTTACTTGTGTGTGGAGGTAAAATACTTATTAAATATTAAATATTAATAATAATGCATACAGTTTTAGTGTGAATCATGTTCATGTATACTGGGACCACAAGGGTTTAGCTGCTAATACTGCAATTGTTTACGGCTTTAGGAATTAAATATGTTGTATGAAAGTGAATATTTCTAATACGTTTGTTTTCTAATGTATTTATTATTATGAAAATTATTGTTACTATTACCTGATACTTTTATAAACTATGGTTATTGTCAGTGTGCACTGTTACGCTATATATTTTCCACTATGTGGGCTTAATGTTAGGCAGTCAGTGACTTTCCCATTTATGCTTAATGATGATTCATGAGAATTCTGTAAATAATAAACAAACCATCATAACCACAACAATAATATTTTAAACTGCACATATGAATGCCTCAGACAGTGAGGGTAGTAGTATAAGCAACCCAAACTGATGTTCTGAGCTGTTTTTATATCATGCTTTGGTTGTGGTAGAATTGATTAGTCTTGTGTATTGGTACAGTATGTATATTATAAATGCATAACTTGGTCCCGATAAAACTTTAGAAGTTATACAGACAGTTCTTTCCATTTACACTGTGTGTTCGGTCCTATGTTAAACTATCACCTAAAGCCATATCTCATGTTTACATTTTTGGCACTGCAAGTTCATCCAATGTGCTTATTCTGTTATTAAACTCTGTCATGCAAAGACGTGTTTTTGTAAATAATTAAGTGAAATTTTGCCTAGTCAGAAAGCAAAGTACAGGGATAATGACTGACTTTATGCTCATTACTGCCAATAAATGAACCCTCACTTGTCATGTCTGGTTTAATTATTTCTGTTCTAAGACACTTATTTAAATGGTCTTTTCAGATATCATACATTAAGAGTTGTGTGCAATCTGCTGTGACATCACAATCATGTTGCACTGTGGTATATGTGGCTGGCCGAAGTGTACATGGGTTGACATGTTATTTAAATTTATTATTTATTATTTAAAATACAGTAAATGGTTAAACATTTCTTTGTCCTACATTGACCTGTTGTTATAAAAGCTGCCGTGTTATTACATTTTTTACCATTTTTGAGTCAAATCTCAAAATTGTCCAATGGTGTCTCAAGCATGGTTCAATAAATTGCAATCTTTATAAATTAAAAAGAAAAGCATAAAAATGTTAATAAATACCTCAGGCATAATTTTAGAAGTGTCTATTTTAGTAAATGGCAATCATCTTTTTTCATCCATATATTTCTAAAAGTGTAGGAACTTGATACATTTTGTCACTGAAAACCATGTCCTCCGGTGTGACCCCATATCCTGATTTTAAATCGGACAATTCCACGGACAACTTTAATTAGTTGAAGGACCCCATTCATGGTCGTGTTACTGAAGCCCCCTGTTTAGCCTATGACATGTGCACATAATACGTTTTTGTCTCAGAATTGTTCAAATATTTAACTTTTTTTGGAACCACTATAAAAGAGTTACGTTTTGTGGTCCTTTGGTACGACACCCCTACATTTTTTTATTAAAAACTGTACGTTAAACAACATAATCATGTAAAATGATGCAAATGTGTCTTGCTAACTGCTAATGACAGGTTAGCTCGGAATAGCAAGGACATTAACTGACACAAAAGACTGAAACATCCTTTGATGTGACAGATAATGTCCACCGGTGGGACGCCTGTACTGTCACACAACAGGACAAAGATGTCACACATGTGACATCACAATCATGTTGCACTGTGGTATATGTGGCTGGCCGAAGTGTACATGGGTTGACATGTTATTTAAATTTATTATTTATTATTTAAAATACAGTAAATGGTTAAACATTTCTTTGTCCTACATTGACCTGTTGTTATAAAAGCTGCCGTGTTATTACATTTTTTACCATTTTTGAGTCAAATCTCAAAATTGTCCAATGGTGTCTCAAGCATGGTTCAATAAATTGCAATCTTTATAAATTAAAAAGAAAAGCATAAAAATGTTAATAAATACCTCAGGCATAATTTTAGAAGTGTCTATTTTAGTAAATGGCAATCATCTTTTTTCATCCATATATTTCTAAAAGTGTAGGAACTTGATACATTTTGTCACTGAAAACCATGTCCTCCGGTGTGACCCCATATCCTGATTTTAAATCGGACAATTCCACGGACAACTTTAATTAGTTGAAGGACCCCATTCATGGTCGTGTTACTGAAGCCCCCTGTTTAGCCTATGACATGTGCACATAATACGTTTTTGTCTCAGAATTGTTCAAATATTTAACTTTTTTTGGAACCACTATAAAAGAGTTACGTTTTGTGGTCCTTTGGTGCGACACCCCTACATTTTTTTATTAAAAACTGTACGTTAAACAACATAATCATGTAAAATGATGCAAATGTGTCTTGCTAACTGCTAATGACAGGTTAGCTCGGAATAGCAAGGACATTAACTGACACAAAAGACTGAAACATCCTTTGATGTGACAGATAATGTCCACCGGTGGGACGCCTGTACTGTCACACAACAGGACAAAGATGTCACACAAGAGGACAAGGTTTCTTTAAGAAGCATTTTAAATAATTAAATAAGATTTGTTTAACTGCTTTTTAGTATTTTTTGATCATTTTCAGTGTTCTTAAATGCAGTAATTACATTCATTAAAATATTTTCTGATGTTTTTGCAGAAAACGTCTACTGTTATGAAAATAAGTAAACGTAATACTTTGTTTTTGAGACAGAAAGAATTGAGGGAGAGAAATTAGTGGGAGAGAGGACACGGAAATATATAGAGAAAATTAACAGGGATCCTTGTTTAAAATACAGTAAATGGTTAAACATTTCTTTGTCCTACATTGACCTGTTGTTATAAAAGCTGCCGTGTTATTACATTTTTTACCATTTTTGAGTCAAATCTCAAAATTGTCCAATGGTGTGACTGTCTCAAGCATGGTTCAATAAATAACAATCTTTATAAATTAAAAAGAAAAGCATAAAAATGTTAATAAATACCTCAGGCATAATTTTAGAAGTGTCTATTTTAGTAAATGGCAATCATCTTTTTTCATCCATATATTTCTAAAAGTGTAGGAACTTGATACATTTTGTCACTGAAAACCATGTCCTCCGGTGTGACCCCATATCCTGATTTTAAATCGGACAATTCCACGGACAACTTTAATTAGTTGAAGGACCCCATTCATGGTCGTGTTACTGAAGCCCCCTGTTTAGCCTATGACATGTGCACATAATACGTTTTTGTCTCAGAATTGTTCAAATATTTAACTTTTTTTGGAACCACTATAAAAGAGTTACGTTTTGTGGTCCTTTGGTGCGACACCCCTACATTTTTTTATTAAAAACTGTACGTTAAACAACATAATCATGTAAAATGATGCAAATGTGTCTTGCTAACTGCTAATGACAGGTTAGCTCGGAATAGCAAGGACATTAACTGACACAAAAGACTGAAACATCCTTTGATGTGACAGATAATGTCCACCGGTGGGACGCCTGTACTGTCACACAACAGGACAAAGATGTCACACAAGAGGACAAGGTTTCTTTAAGAAGCATTTTAAATAATTAAATAAGATTTGTTTAACTGCTTTTTAGTATTTTTTGATCATTTTCAGTGTTCTTAAATGCAATAATTACATTCATTAAAATATTTTCTGATGTTTTTGCAGAAAACGTCTACTGTTATGAAAATAAGTAAACGTAATACTTTGTTTTTTGAGACAGAAAGAATTGAGGGAGAGAAATTAGTGGGAGAGAGGACACGGAAATATATAGAGAAAATTAACAGGGATCCCACGCAGAAGGGAGATCCTAAGAGAACAATGCAGAAAGTAAATGGAATCAAAACGACTTAAAAAAGAACAGCCATATACTTAAAAAAATTAATTCACATCTTAATGAATATAGTTTGAATATGCACTTTATTCTGGTATTAGCAGGAGAAACCTCCAAAGACCGCAGCTGATTCATGAAACGCCTGCTAGGCTTTTAGCAGGTACTAAGAAAAGTGATCGCATTACACCGATTCTTGCTGCTCATTGGTTGCCTGTGAGTTTTAGAATTGATTTTAAGATTTTACTGCTTGTTTTTAAAGCATTGAAGGGTCAGGCTCCTGCCTATATTTGTGATTTGTTAAGTCCTTATGAGCCTGATCGCTGTTTGAGATCGTATAGGGCCCTATAATGGTTCCAAAATCTCACTTGTCACTAAAGGTGACCGCACTTTTGCTGTTTTGCCCCTCGGTCATTCTTGAGACATGGGACAAAACAGGTCCAGCAAGGGTAACTGCTATTAGGTTTAAAAATATAAATATTTTAAATGTTAAATGTCATGAGGGATTAATAATAGAATGTATTTAACACACTTATCACCTTCAATTTAATTTTCTCATTATTATACCAAATCTGTGTTTCTTAATGTCCTCTCACTACATCTAAAACAGTGTGTCCACAGAGAAGGGTTCAATCATTCATATGCAATAAAATGGATAAAAATGTTTTTTTAATGATGAAAAAGAGCTTGTTTTATCAAAAGCAACACTTAATAATATCTATCAAAGCAAGGTTGTTTTTTTAATGACACATGCATGTTTCATAAGATTTTAAAGTTGCGTCCCCACGTTTTGTCAACACCATCAGACATTCAATAAAATGTAATAAAATCAGGGAATATCAGGGGCAGCTGTCACTCTAAAGGACCCCCTTGCCACAGTTCACCTCTGCAGCGTACATCAGTGTCAGACAGGCTTTGCTAAGTTTTATAGTTTTAGAATATTTTAAATCCTAATGTTAATATTTCCTGTGTCACAGCCATGATATGTCAACACCATCTTCCAATTTCTGAGGAAATTATTTGAAATATTTAGATAATTTTATTCTCCTGAAGCAGGTTCCATTAGCATCTAGCATCAACAGAAAAAAATAAAATGGCTACTACATGAACTCCATTGGTTTTCTGCAAGAAATGCCAAACTTGTCAGCCCCGTCAGA
>NW_015636063.1:144885-151262 GCF_001515625.1 Sinocyclocheilus rhinocerous
ATATAAGATACATAAATGTAGTTTCATTTGTCTGAGTACAAGGTTTTATTTTTTTCAATTTTGCACCCCGTTTTGTCCCACTTCTCAAGAATGACTGTGGAACTCCCTGCCTGGGGATTAGGCAGGCAAGCACGGTATCCTCTTTTAAATCTCTTCTTAAGACTCACTTTTATCGTATGGCGTTTTCTTAATCTTGATGGTATTTGTTGTACTGTTATATCTTATTGTAAAGCACGTTTGTCGGAGGAGTGGAAACAGCGATGACTAATCTGAACGCCTCTGATTGGCCATTGTATTCATAAGCTCAACAGAATCGTGTGTGATTGGTTATAATGCTGAACGCTGAAAAAAACCGCGTAAAAATAAATCCGATGCCGCATGAGCAGATATACATTTAATGAGCAGATCTAGACTTTTCATTTTATTTTCAATCACTTTATTCGCGACAGCCGTATCGTTAATACATTTAGTTTAATTGTGCAAGGGCATTTTTGTCCAATTTGGTTGTATTTTTGCCTCAAACCACGGTCTCCCCTCCAAAATCATTGTGTAAGTAAATGCTTTGTTTGGCTCACATAAAAGTCTACAACAGCAGGAGAAGCCAGAACGTAAACAAATAGGCTATAAACATAATTAACGTTTTAAATATAACGTTATTCAGCGTAAAATGTATTTTCTTAGAAATATGCGTAAACCAAGTAAAGCAGTAATGTGTTTGAAATCAACCACTGGTGATAATGTCCGGCCGCTTGTAGTAAACATTCCGTTTCTATGGCAACTGTGGAACTACAACGAGACTAGCCATTTGATTACGTCATCGAACAGGCTGCTTATAAGGAGCCGCGCACTCGCAGCGTCTGAAGTTCAGTGATAATCCGAGCCGAGGTGAAGAGTCACCGAGCAAAGCGCGAGTCTGAGCGAAATTCTACAGACGCCAGCTTTAGATGGTTTATTTTCAGTGTTTAGAAAAACATACAGTTTATACACACTGTCTGTAGTCTCACTCACAGTGTGTATCACAAACAGTTTGACAACAATATCTGACAGAACTAAATAGAGTACATTAGATATCATGTCCACACAAAAGAGAGACATGCAGCTGAAGGCTGACAGCAGCACCATCTCAGAGAATGGGAATGATCAGGGTGGCATGAATATTCCTCCTGCAACCAATGAGAAGACAAGCCCAACAGGTGAATGCCAACAGACCATTTGAAATTTGGTCAAATTTGGAATATGTGTAGTTTTATATATATATATATATATATATGATTCATTAACACACAATATCTAATATGTTAGACTAATTATTCATGTTTAATCTGTGGTTAGAGGTGTTTCTAATAGCTTATTATTTGTTTTTCTTCTTTTATCGGAAAATAGTGAGGAAGAGCAACAAAACCTCTGCATTCTTCCGAAGAACATGGAAGGCTGTGAAAAAACCCTTTCAGAAAAACAGAGTGGAGTTATTCACATCTTAATAAATATAGTTTGAATATGCACTTTATTCTGGTATTAGCAGGAGAAACCTCCAAAGACTGATTCAAAACGCCTGCTAGGCTTTTAGCACGTACTAAGAAAAGTGACCGCATTACACCGATTCTTGCTGCTCTTCATTGGTTGCCTGTGAGTTTTAGAATTGATTTTAAGATTTTACTGCTTGTTTTTAAAGCATTGAAGGGTCAGGCTCCTGCCTATATTTGTGATTTGTTAAGTCCTTATGAGCCTGATCGCTGTTTGAGATCGTATAGGGCCCTATAATGGTTCCAAAATCTCACTTGTCACTAAAAGTTACCGGGCTTTTGCTGTTTTGCCCCTATAAACTGTGGAACAGCCTGGGGATTAGGCAGGCAAGCACGGTATCCTCTTTTAAATCTCTTTTTAAGACTCACTTTTATCGTATGGCGTTTTCTTAATCTTGATGGTATTTGTTGTACTGTTATATCTTATTTTAAAGCACGTTTGTCGGAGGAGTGGAAACAGCGATGAATAATCTGAACGCCTCTGATTGAACATTGCATTCATAAACTCAACAGAATCGTGTGTGATTGGTTATAATGCTGAACGCTGAAAAAAACCGCGTAAAAATAAATCCGATGCCGCATGAGCAGATATACATTTAATGAGCAGATCTAGACTTTTCATTTTATTTTCAATCACTTTATTCGCGACAGCCGTAATACATTTAGTTTAATTGTGCAAGGGCATTTTTGTCCAATTTGGTGGTATTTTTGCCTCAAACCACCGTAACCCCTCCAAAATCATTGTGTAAGTAAATGCTTTGTTTGGCTCACATAAAAGTATACAACAGCGGGAGAAGCCTGAACGTAAACAAACGCATGTAGGCTATAAACATAATTAACGTTTTAAATATAACGTTATTCAGCGTAAAATGTATTTTCTTAGAAATATGTGTAAACCAAGTAAAGCAGTAATGTGTTTGAAATCAACCACTGGTGATAATGTCCGGCCGCTTGTAGTAAACATTCCGTTTCTATGGCAACTGTGGAACTACAACGAGACTAGCCATTTGATTACGTCATCGAACAGGCTGCTTATAAGGAGCCGCGCACTCGCAGCGTCTGAAGTTCAGTGATAATCCGAGCCGAGGTGAAGAGTCACCGAGCAAAGCGCGAGTCTGAGCGAAATTCTACAGACGCCAGCTTTAGATGGTTTATTTTCAGTGTTTAGAAAAACATACAGTTTATACACACTGTCTGTAGTCTCATTCACAGTGTGTATCACAAACAGTTTGACAACAATATCTGACAGAACTAAATAGAGTACATTAGATATCATGTCCACACAAAAGAGAGACATGCAGCTGAAGGCTGACAGCAGCACAATCTCAGAGAATGGAAATGATCAGGGTGGCATGAATATTCCTCCTGCAACCAATGAGATGGCAAACCCAACAGGTGAATGCCATTTGAAATGTGGTAAAATGTATATATATATATATTTAAATGATTCATTAACACACAATATATAATATGTTAGACTAATTATTAATGTTTAATCTGTGGTTAGAGGTGTTTCTAATAGTTTATTATTTGTTTTTGTTCTTTTATCGGAAAATAGTGAGGAAGAGCAACAAAACCTCTGCATTCTTCCGAAGAACATGGAAGGCTGTGAAAAAACCCTTTCAGAAAAACAGAGTGGAGCCTATTGGGATCTCAGCACAGCCTGATCCAGAGCCATCGTGTGTCCCAGGTCCTCAAGCAGAACTTCAAGTGGATCTGGTTGATGAAGAGCAATTGTGTGTTGCAGGCCCAAGTGGTCCTAAACCTCAAGTGACAACAGAAACTCAAAAAACTCAAGTGACAACAGAGTCCACACAAAAGAGAGATGTGCAGCTGAAGGCTGACCTCAGCAGCACCATCTCAGAGAATGGGAATGGCATGAATATTTCTCCCGCAACCAATGAGAAGACCAGATCAAAAGGTGAATGTCAACAGACCATTTGAAATACATTACAGTGAGATGCAAACACAAATGTGGTACAATATGGAATATGTGTAGTTATATTTCTTATATGCATATTCTTGTGTTTAATTGATATTTAAATATTTAAATCATCCATAAATATTTAAATCATCCATTAATACACCAAATCTAATGTGTACCACAGAGCAACAACTGCATGTTGCCTCTGTTAAATAAAGTAACCAATGTCAAACAGCACAACATTAGCACAATCTTACAAGCTAGACTAATTATTCATGTTTAATCTGTGGTTTGTTTCTAATAGCTTGTTATTTGCTTTTTTTTCTTTTATCTGAAAATAAGTGAGGAAGAGCAACAAAATCTGTGGATTCTTCCAAAGAAGATGGAAGGCTGTGAAAAAATCCTTCCAGAAAAACAAGTGGAGCGGATTGGGATCCCAGCACAGCCTGATCCAGAGCCATCATGTGTTCCAGATCCTGAAGCAGAACCTGAAGTGGATCTGGTTGATGCACAACAGTTGTGTGTCGCAGGTCCAAGTGGTCCTGAACCTCATGTGAAAACAGAAACTCAAGTGACAACAATGTTACACAACCATTTCCCTCGAAACATTTTCCAACTGGAGCGTCGCATGTGCAAATGTAGAGTGCAATGGACACCTGTCACTGAGGTCTGGCCCAGTGTCTTCATTGGAAATGAGTAAGTCTACAACACACTTCTACCATAAGAACAGGAATCAAACACTATGCAGTTATATTTCTCTCATTGTCGAGTGGTGTTTTTTAATTCTTCCGTAAAACATTTTTAATGAAAGACTAATCTAGGCTGTCTCTGGCGCAAGTTATGGACATCATTATGCGTTTGAAGCCTACATCTGGTGGTTGCGATGAGGTTCCTTTACGTCTTCTAAAGGAGATGGTTGATGTTGTTGGGCCGAGTATTACTTCTATTGTTAATAGTAGTCTTCATAATGGAGTTGTTCCAACGGGCCTTAAGCAGGCAGTTATTCAGCCACTTCTTAAAAAACCAAATTTAGACCCTTTAGAACTGAAGAATTATCGGCCCATCTCAAAATTACCATGCCTATCAAAGATTTTAGAGAAGGTGGTTTATTCCCAGTTAATGTCATTTTTAAGTAGGTATGAGATCTTAGACAAATTTCAGTCCGGTTTTAGGGCAGGTCACAGCACTGAGTCTGCACTTTTAAGAGTTGTTTTTACATTGTGAATCCCCTTTAGTGAAAGACTAATCTAGGCTGTTGTGTTCTTGTGCAGAGAGACAGCAAGAAACCGAGCCAAACTGAAAGGGATGGGTATTACCCACATCCTGAATGCTGCGGCAGTGGAGAAGAGCTTGAAGATCTCATTTGAAATTCCAAGCAAGAACAGCCTAAAAGGAAAGGTCAATACAGGAGTGGTATATTACCAAGGCAGGAGCCTCAATTACTATGATGTGCCTGCAGAAAACAAATGCTCGTTTAACATCGGCGAGTACTTCTTCCCAGCTGCACAGTTCATTCACCAGGCCCTGAGTAACCCAGAGAGTAAGAGCTGATGCACACACACACACACACACACACACACACACATACACACACTCACACACACACACACATACACACATCATTTATTTACTTGTAATTTATTAAGTGTCCTACAGTGATAAGCTGTCTTATAATGACTTTGTTTTGAGTGTCTTTCTATTTCTATTTCCACAGATAAGGTGTTGGTGCACTGCAAAAAGGGTATCAGTCGCTCTGCCACACTTTTTCTGGCATACCTGATGATTCACCATGACATGATGGTGGAGGATGCCATTGACCACGTCATAGAGGTGATACGCATCAGGCCCAACATAGGCTTCTTGAAGCAACTGACAATCCTCAATTCAAACCTCAAAAGTCGGCGAATACTACAGTTAAAAAATGACTACAGTTAAAAAACAGATCAAAGTAAAAAAAAAAAAAAGGACCACGGATAAAAAAAATGCATAAAGCAAAATAAAATTCAATATTTAACCGTTACAAATATGTAAAATCATACCTTTAGTCAAAGTAAAACAATTTGTCTAAATTATATTCAATTGAGCTTTATTTCTGTGGAGTAGCATTATGTTACTAGAGCAACAGAAATACACAAGTAGTACAAACTTTTTTTTTTTTTTTTAAAGTAAAGTTGTAAGTGCCTCTTCAAAAGCATATAGAACCCATTACTGTCAGTCATAGACAGTAAAAATTTGACTTACTCCAAACCTACTTTCGACAACAGGACAAATGAATTTGGAACCTTTGACGCCTTACTGCCCAGCAAGCAATAGCCGTCATTTCAACGTCTCGGTTAAGTATAGACCTGATATAGTCCGGCTATGTGTAACCCACTTCTAGCCCAAATAACCTTGAATTTGGTTTCATGTCGTTTTTTGGCAAAATATCTTGTGCGATGTATGATATTCCATCATGTAAGCAAAGTAACAGCGTTTACAAGGTGTTTGGTTTCATTTCTTTGACATGTTCAATACGTAGCCTGTGCGTAGCCACGATTTAGCTCGTAGTCAGAGCGGCTATCTGTAGCCCACTTATAGTCAAACCTGATTCACTGTAGTTTTTGGCCAGGCAGCGCATGAGATGGTTGATATCCCATCATGTTTGCGGTGTCAATAATATCTACAAATATATAAGTGTCATTTCAAGACATGGTCTGTATGTAGCCACGATTTAGCTCTAAATTGGACGGGCTACGTGTAGTCTGCTTTTAGCCCACCCGGCGAAATCGAGGCAATCTGTGGTCTAATTTTAACGGCCTGTGGTCTAATTTTATAGCCCTATACCAGTAACCAGACCAGCGATGAGCATAGCCAAATTAGCCTTAAAATTGTTTACATGTAACGCCTAGACCAGTAACCAGACCAGCGATGAGCATAGCCAAAATAGCCTT
>NW_015636064.1:0-849 GCF_001515625.1 Sinocyclocheilus rhinocerous
ACTGCTCTTGTGTTTTGCCCGTACCATACCTGTTCGCTGGTGTTTTCGACCTTGCCTGTGTTTGTGACCACGTCTTTTAATAAAAGCTTTGCAGATGGATCCGCACGCCTCTCGTCTCGTCAATTCCCTAACAGAATACTCGGACACACAAGGATCCAGCAGCTTTTCACGCGGACATTGGCAAGGTATGGATATGGCAAGACTATTATAAGCCCTCGAGAAGGGCACGCGAACACTCGAGGACTATGTACAAGAGTATTTAGATCTATCTTATTTCTCTGATCTGTGTCCTGATAGACTTTTTCTGCGAGGGCATTAATCAGCCATTAAAGTCAAAGCTCATTCGAGAGGGTCCGCGTTCGTCACTCGTTCAGTTTATGGATTATGCTTTGTTGACTGTTGGTTCATCATTCACTGTGGGTGTCGCGGAGGAATGCGACACTGCGTCACTGCGTCCGCTCGTATAATGGCGGCCACGGAGCCTGATCGCAAAATGGCGGACACAACAGCGCCCCGTTATGTCACAGCTGCCAATCCTGAATCAAGTCACAGTTGATCTTCATTTATTTATTTATTTCAGGTTTATTTAACAGGGACAATGCACATCAACAATACATAAATGCACAATGTGCCAGAATTAGCCAGAAGGCTATTTTGCATCTGCAGTCCCTGGACTGATGGTAAAATTGTCACCCTAAAAATATAAAAAATTAATCAATACATAATACTTACATACTCTAAAATACATGTACCATTCACACTAATTCCTAAAAACCAAACACACATCAATACCAGCTCACTCAAACACACAATCCACTGTCAAACAAACTAAACAATATATCAATAATA
>NW_015636065.1:0-184 GCF_001515625.1 Sinocyclocheilus rhinocerous
GCTTAGTTGCACTAACATAGTGTTACTGTCCACAGAAGCACTAAACTTAGCTTATTGTGCTTAGAAGCTCAAACATAACTTCATGAGCATAAGACTCCTAACCCATTAAAATCTTTTTTTCTGCACTGCAAATAACATTTCAATTCATATGGTAAAAAAATCTTTTATGTTGGCAAGCTTTACT
>NW_015636065.1:329-932 GCF_001515625.1 Sinocyclocheilus rhinocerous
CCTAGCACATTAAAATCTGTCTTTCTGCACTGCAAATAACATTTCCTTTCATATGGTAGAAACATCTTTTATGTGGGCAAGCTTTACTCTTATAATTGCATAAACCAACTTTTCTTTCAGAGAAAGAAGGTTTTCAGCATATGTGGCCTTGCATTCTCTTAATTTCCTTAGTTGCCCTAACATAGTGTTTTTGTTCACTGAAGAACTCATCTAAGCTTCTTGTGCTTAGAAGCTCAAGCATTACTTCATGAGCATAAGACTCCTAGCATATTAAAATCTGTCTTTCAGCACTGCAAATAACATTTCCTTTCATACTGTAGAAACATCTTTCATGCGGGCAAGCTTTACTCTTATAATTACATAAACCAACTTTTTCTTTCAGAGAAAGAAGGTTTTCAGCATATGTGGGCTTGCATTCTCTTCATTTACTTAGTTGCACTAGCATTGTCTTACTGTTCACAGAAGCACAAAACTTAGATTCTTGTGCTTAATAGCTCTAAGATAACTTCATGAGCAAAAAAGTCCAAGCACATGCAAATCTGTCTTTCTGCACTGCAGATAACATTTCATTTCATATGGTAGAAACATCTTTTATGTGGGCAA
>NW_015636066.1:0-635 GCF_001515625.1 Sinocyclocheilus rhinocerous
ACTCCTACAACGTCGCAGCAGCTCAAAAGTTTTTTGGGGTTAGCCCCATATTACAAGAGGTTTGTGCAGGGTTTTTCTACCATTGCAGACCCACTTTTCTGCCTGCAGAAGAAGGATAAGTCCTTCACGTGGACTGAGGAGTGTCAAAACTCTTTTGATGCCCTGAAACAGGCTCTGGTCACAGCCACTATATTGGCTCCCCCTGATTCGGCTCTTTCCTTCATTCTGGACACAGACGCCAGCAATGTGGGTATGGGGGCAGTTCTCTCTCAGGTGGGGTCTGGGGGGGAACGGGTCGTGGCCTACTACAGCAAAACGTTCAACAAATCTGAACGCAGATACTGTGTCACCAGAAGGGAACTTGCTGCTGTGCTTTTTGCAGTTCGGCACTTTAAGTATTACCTGTGCGGGTTACCTTTCACTGTGGCACTTGAAGTATTACCTGTGCAGGTTACCTTTCACTGTACGTATTGACCATTCCGCTCTCCAGTGGCTAATGTCATTTAAAGAGCCAGAGGGCCAGTTGGCACGCTGGATTGAGGAACTTCAGAAGTACGACATGAGGGTAGTACACCGGGCAGGGTCAGGATATGCAAATGCAGATGCTCTGTCTCGTCGGCCTTGCTCAGCCGTCG
>NW_015636067.1:0-504 GCF_001515625.1 Sinocyclocheilus rhinocerous
ACATTTCCGTCTCACGCTTGAGGAATTCGGCCAATCACAACGCACACAGTATGTGAAAAATAATGTGTTTTTTGAACTTTAAACCACATAAACACATTTCATTACACCAAATACACAAAATAATGTTCTTTTTAGCAGCATCATATGACCCCTTTAAAAAAAACTTTTTTTTTAAATTCTGCTTTCTCTTTCCTTAACCTCTCCCTGTCTAGCCTGTATTACTCTGAACAATGTGTCACGTCCCTTTTGTTCTACTTCTGTGTTTTCTTTTGTTTGGGAAGTGTTTGTGTGTGTCTTCTGTCCAGGAAGAAGCTGATTGGTTCCTGCAGTCTAATTGGTGCCACGCCCTGCCTGATCAGCTGACTCCTTGCTGCCTATAAGAGACTCCGTCATCACTTCCTGCTTCAGCTTTTGTGCTCTCTTGTTGTGTTTGCCCTGCTAGTTAGTTACATGTGTTCTTAAGACTGAGAATTTCTGTGTGTGTTCAATCGAGTGTTCGCTGGT
>NW_015636068.1:0-1193 GCF_001515625.1 Sinocyclocheilus rhinocerous
GTAGTTGCAGTTGGATTTGTAGTTGCAGTTTGATTTGTAGTTGCAGTTGGATTTGTAGTTGCAGTTTGACTCGCAGTTACAGTTGTATTTGAAGTTGCAGTTTGACTCGCAGTTACAGTTGTATTTGAAGTTGCAGTTTGACTCGTAGTTGCAGTTGTATTTGAAGTTGCAGTTTGACTCGCAGTTACAGTTGTATTTGAAGTTGCAGTTTGACTCGCAGTTATAGTTGTATTTGAAGTTGCAGTTTGACTCGTAGTTGCAGTTGTATTTGAAGTTGCAGTTTGACTCGTAGTTGCAGTTGTATTTGAAGTTGCAGTTTGACTCGTAGTTGCAGTTGTATTTGAAGTTGCAGTTTGACTCGTAGTTGCAGTTGGATTTGTAGTTACTTTTTTATTTTGGGTAAAAGTAAAATGGGACACAGATCAACAAAAGTGTTTTATAATTAATGTGCCTTTGAGGCCTGATTTAACAACAGTAAAATATGATCAAATTAAGGTGGAAAATTGTTGATATTTAGGGCAGAATTAAGAGAAAACGGTAAACAATTCAATAATACTCAATAGCCATATCAAGTTTGCAATGAATCTCAACCACAAAGACAACGTTTTGCACCTCCCACAATTTGTGTGTGTGTGTGTCTAACAGGAAAGTGTCTAATAGGAAAGAAAATACATCTTTGAATACACACTGACCATTGGTTGTTGTGATATCGGAAACACTGATGGATGTGTTATCAACTGTAAAGTTGAAATTTCCAGCTGTAATTGCTTCAACAAATGTGTTTTTCACTTCTGTCAGATTAGGACTAGCGTTTGCGTTGTTAAACTCAAGCACAGAATCCGTCACAACTGAGCCCGCACTGTGGGGAACAAGCATATTGAAACACAGTCAGGCATAATTAACCAACAAACAACTGAATGGCCAAATGGAACAATCAAATGGTCACTTGATTAACAAATTGATTAACCAAACAATCAGCTGAGAAAGCAATCAACTAATCTAAATAAATCATGCATGAATCCACCTAATTTGATGAAATTTAAACAGGGTGTTTGCGAATTACCATAAGTGAATGTACTGTTTTACCTGAATTTTCGAATAAACATGCGAAGGAAGTTTGCAAACCGTTTCCGGTAAACTGGAGTAATCTGTAAAAGATAGATAAATAATCATAAAAACATGTTATTTACATA
>NW_015636069.1:0-3612 GCF_001515625.1 Sinocyclocheilus rhinocerous
AAGGAAAAAATGAAATCGCATCATATGACCCCTTTAATAATAAAATAAAAACAACTACTTTGGGCATGCCGTGGATGTAACAAAAGCGTCTCATGGCTATGTCTAACAAGTTGGCTAATGCCTAAAGTTAAGTAAATCCATTATACATTTTTTAGAGTGTAGAAGGTTGTCTGCCTAATAATTTATTTTCTAGTTAAATGTTTTAGTTTGAGTTCAACAAGCATGAAAAAAATCACTTCATCAGTGTATCAATTTCATTTAAACTATATTTGATCAAATTGAGTTGGCCCAACTCAATTACATTTCATTGCATGAATTAGTTTTTTATGAGTTGGGGCTACATATATTTATTGGATAGAAATCCTGCCCTCAATTAAATTGAGTTCATCCAATGAATTATTTTTTTGAGTGTACTCAGGTCTTCCCCAGTAATCACTTTCAGGCCTCCAGTTGGTACAAAATGCAGCTGCAAGGCTGCTGACTGGGGCAAAGAAATATGACCATGTCACCCCAATTTTAGCTTCCCTTCACTGGCTTCCGGTCCATTTTAGAGTTCAGTTTAAGATTATGTTGTTTATTTTTAAAGCTCTTAACCACCAAGCTCCATCTTATCTCAAAGATCTTCTTATCCCTTTGTCATCTACCAGACTTTTAAGATCCGCTGATAGGGCTCTTTTATTTGTCCCTCGTTCCCGTTTGAAAACAAAGGGTGACAGAGCTTTTTCTGTCACTGCCCCCCGTCTGTGGAACCAATTGCCTCTGGACATCCGCCTTGCACCGTGCATTACCATTTTTAAATCGAGGTTGAAAGCGTATCTCTTCTCTTTAGCATTTTAATCTCACTTTATTGATGTTTTATTGTCTGTCTTGTTTGGTTCTTTTCTGTTTTTTTCTCTTTTAAATTTATTTTATATTGTTCAGCACTTTGGATAGCTTTGCTATGTTTAAATATGCTATATAAATACAATTTATTTACGTACTTTTACCTATCCAATCAGAAAAGCACGGAAGCCCTAAGAGGCCATGTGTTATTTTATTTTTACTTTCTTGAGTTTCCAGCAATTTTTTTATATCTAGATCACGAGAAAACAACTTGTGTCGAGATCATGAGAAATCAAGAAATAATAATAAAAACACTGCATGCGTTTAGGACTTTTGTAAAACAGGGAACTTATGCGTTTTTCCCCAGTGCATAGGAGTACACAAATGGAAACAAAGTTGCTATGAAGCCATGCATCTTCTGAGGCTGAGCTGACTGAAATTAAATTGAGATTTAAATTAAAATGGATTAAAATTATAATTCCTTTAACACTATTTGCTTAAAGTTGTTTTGTTTTTGATGAAAAGTAAAACCAAAAGCTGTTTGTGGTGTGCCATTCATAAGTGTCTTTGCAAATGCACACAATAACTATAAACTGACAGACAGCGATTAACCTAATTCTGTTGTCTCTATACATAAAGAGACGTTTGCATTGATGAGCGAACATAATCGCCTTATTTTGTAAATGTGGCCAATTACATTTGCATTAAGCACCCAGTTTGCGCTTCTCTATAATTCTCTATAATTTAAATTAATAGTTTACATTTACAAAATGAGCCTGCGTTTTTAATGAAAGTAAAGTCCATACTTCATACAATTTCTGTGAAAATGCACAATAGCACAGAGTTTGCTGTGTTTTTATCAGTTGACGGATACATTTGGTCTCGAAAAGAGATAAAACCATATACATAAATGATAAACTGAAGAAGGAGGCCTTGTGATAATCTGTTCATTTGTTAATCCAATCAATTCTGGGAGTCTTCAATCTAAAATAATTGAATATGCATAAAAAGAAGAGTATAAACTGTGTATCTGACCAATAAACTGTGAAGAAGAATGAAATGTAAATCAAACAAACCACTGTGTGTGTCTCATTCTTTTTGTATCTGAATCATTTTCATGAGTTAAAAATAATTCAATGTCATAATAAATATAATTGTAAACTTGTTTATTTAATATTAAATGTGATCTATTCAGTAATCAACAGGAAATTCACAACCAAACATGTCTGTTGCAGCAACAATTGCAGACTTAGCTGAGGTTAAACACATTTTATTAATGGCTTTTAAACATTTTTTGAGGACTTTTTCAGGAAAATCTCAGTCTTTAAATCTTCTGTCAGTGTCTGAAGAAGACAGACCGAAGGTGTGTCTTGACCGGAAAGACAATAACTTAAAGTATCGGAGCAATATACTCCCGAATAATATGCTTTCTGTTTGATGTGTTTATTGTAACCTATGAAGTTTAATCGATACTTTATAACCCTTTTTTATAGATAAAGTGATTAAAGGTACTCTGTGTATGCCAGATATGCGAAGTTTAGGCTTGTGGGAATGGTCATGATATTTAAGTAACATTGAAATGAGTGAAAAGCTGTTATTTTGAACGGTGTGTGTTGTACGACACTTTATAGAAGTTATTAACAAAACCTGCAAAGACATTTCCCCACGTGACGAATTGAACAGCATTTTAATTTGTGCATGAAAAAAAAGGAACCACACAGGGTGTGGCTAAGCCCCGCAGCCACCATCGATTGGACAATCGCGTGTGGGCTGGACAAAAGTCAGGCTGTTTAAAAGGAATACAAAGCTCTCTCGGGCTGGCTCGCTCTTTCTCGCTCAAGACCTCTGGCTTTTATTTTGGTAACAGCGCTACAAGCGCTTCCCTGCCGTAACACCGCATAGCGAGACTCCAGAACTCAAACACTTCAGTTGAAACGTCGCGATCTTCAAAGAACTTGAAGCCTTGCTAACTCAGACTTTTAGAAGAACTGCTCAAGCTTCTGTGTCATCAAGAAAGCAACCAATCCACCGAGGGATCTCCCAAAAGGACGTCATCCAAACGTCATTCCGGCGCTAGATCAACAGCCAATCAGCAACGGAATCCCCTGCGTCAGCAACGAGGAAATCATCTCAGCTTCTCAGATTTCAGCAAAACGCAAGTACAAACAAATCTCACAGCTGCTGAAATCGGTGCTGAACTGGTGAATTGAGTTAAGCAGTAAGGATAAGAAAATATCTGCTTTGTGAATTCTCTCAGGCAGAATTTAAAACCACTCGTGGAAACGAGGTAGAACTTTGAAAACTTCATGCAACTCCGTTAACGCATCCCATTCTAATCTGTATGTATGTGTGTGTATGTATGTGTGTTTTAGCTTATTTTTAATGTAATCTAGAATAGCCAATAAAATTCGTTTTCATTTATAAAGAAGTATTGTCTGGTGTCGTGAAATTTGAAAGTCAAAACCTTTGCCAAAGATCCCTTGCTACCTAGCTCGTAGCTTACTTATCATAATTGTATTGACCGTGGCCAGGGAAATACAAAGATTCAAGTTGTTAAAATATACTAAGATCAACGGCTCGCTGGACGACCGTTGATTTGAAGTGTAAACTATCAGATTTTAATTCAGTTTTAATCAGGTTGACTCAGAATTTTCAGATTCGAGTCCTTTCAAAACCTGAGCTAGAAATAAAATTAATGATTAATTCCTTTATAGAATTAACGACTTAAATTACAGTTAAGTCCCTACACAGGACTGGACTGTTACTGACCGCACACAGGAAGAGGACACA
>NW_015636070.1:0-840 GCF_001515625.1 Sinocyclocheilus rhinocerous
AAGTGGCGGTTCAGCTGCACTTGACAAATGCTACCAGTGTGAAAGCACAACGGGTGCGTGCTGCTCCTGCTCTGCATATGCACAGTTCCTGCGCTGCCTCTGCTCTGCTTGCACTTCCAGTGCAAAATAGTGGTTTGCTACTCTGCACAGAATAATTACACAATTAGTGGGTTAATTTTGACAGCCCTAGTTTTCAGTTAAACTGATTAGGTTAAAACTTAACAACAAAGTAAAAAAAAGTTGCCATGCTTGTTCAAAAGTTGAGTGCCTTTCACTCTTTCTGATGTTTTTGGCAAGGAAACCATGCCAAAACTTTGCTAATGTCTTTGAAAATGCCTAAAACTTTGCTACACCTGATACTCATTTTCAATCATTATTGTCAGTTACTCCCCTTGATTTTGCACTAATAATTATTTATAATGGATTAAAAAAAATTTGGGGGGAAAAGACCATCATTTTTTACAGACTGCACAGACAAAACAAGTTGAGAACCATATATATGAATTTGTGTTTACGCATTAGAAAATCAAGAAACAATGGTTGCCCTAGCAGCATGAGAAACAAAACTGTTATTAAAGCTGCAAATTTCATAATCAGAAAGCAAGCAAAGAATGTTCCCCCATTATTAAAGTGCACAAGTTCTGCTCTCTCGCAAAAACTCCTTATAATCACTGAAGCTCTCTACACTGCCAATCAACCTGTTATTTACATTGTATCTGCACTTTATTTATTGAACATTTTCAGCTGACTTTGTCTTCAACTTTGATTGACCACCGCATTCATAAATCTAAAAAACGTGTGATATGTTGTAATCTCAATGCTGAAAAAAAAAGTATATAT
>NW_015636070.1:861-2078 GCF_001515625.1 Sinocyclocheilus rhinocerous
GCTGAAAAAAAAAGTATATATATATATATATATAGTAAAAAGAAATTAACTCAACAATAAACAATACTTAATAAACAATAAACTTATTATAAGCATGTCTGTTTCATGTTTGAAAATTCTGTCACTCTGATATGCTTGTAAAAGTGATTATCTCAAATTTATTATAAAAATACATTATATATATATATATATATATATACACACAATTATAACATAAAAGCTCACATTTTCAAACCGCCCACAATATATACATAGCAATATTGAACTGTATTTATTGCAAAGGAAAGTGCATTGATTGACTAAATTACACTCACCAATAACAGTAATGCTGAATCTTCTAATATTGATGATGCTGTGGTGAGGGTGGATGTGGCTGTTGTTCTGTAGTTCATAAACTCCAGCATCTGTGGTTCTGATGTCTGTGATGGTCAGAGATCCAGTCCGATTGTCCAGATTCAGTCTGTCTCTGAATCTCTCTTTACACTGATCATCTGTACAGATCTTACTCTGATCTCCAGTGATTTCAGCGATGAGAGTGTCATTAAAATACCATGTTATTGAATTGTTTTGGTTTTTTATTACACGAGTGTCTAAAGTAACAGATTCTCCCTCCTTCACTGACTTCCTCTTCATTTCATCTCGTTCAGCAGCAGGAACATCTGAAACACAAACCAACAGCTACTATAGGACCTTTTTACTGAGAGGGGGAAAAAAAAAGAAAACAAGTTACACAACATGAAATAACTCTGGATATAAAAGCCACTTTCATGTTGTGGATATAAAAGTGACTTTCTCTGCACTTCTTTCGATTAACTAAAAGTCAATGTGGATGAAATAATAGACCAGTTCAAACAGATGTCCAGTGAAGCTTATCAGAGATGGTAAGATTAGAAACTGTCATATCCATTACAGCTGAAGTGCAGCTTTTTAATAAATCAAAAATGTATGACTCACCATGAACAGCAAGGAGAAAGACCTTGGTCCTGCTGCTTCTGCGGCGACGGAAGCTCATGATCAGCAGATCATAAAGTCCAGAGTCTGTGGTTCTGATGTTCATGATGGTCAGAGACCGAGTCTGATGATCCAGCTTCAGTCGGTCTCTGAATCTCTCTTTACAATGATCATCTGTACAGATCTTACTCTGATCTCCAGTGATTTGAGCGATGCGAGTGTCATTAAAATACCATGTTACTCTGTGTTGTTGGTTTGTTGTAACA
>NW_015636071.1:0-161 GCF_001515625.1 Sinocyclocheilus rhinocerous
TATGAAATCCTTAGCCTATATGATGAGATCTTAAAAGGATATTCAGTATACTTACCCTCAAATTGTTCTAAACGTCTATGAATTTCCTTTTCCTCCTCAATATAAAAAGATATTTTGAAGAATGATCGTAACCAGTTTCTGGTCCCAACTGACTCCAATAG
>NW_015636071.1:333-415 GCF_001515625.1 Sinocyclocheilus rhinocerous
TATATTTATTATTAAGTTTTTCAAGTAGGCCGTTTTTTATGATCTTTGTTCTGTTGTAGCCTAATTTGTGAAATTTGTGACT
>NW_015636071.1:532-5047 GCF_001515625.1 Sinocyclocheilus rhinocerous
TTTTTATATTAACACATTTTAATGACAGCATATTTATTGGAAAAAAATAATAATACTTTTATTTTTCAAAATAAGCAGAAAATAGTACAAACTTTGCTAAAGTGATTGTTTTTAACAAGAATTAACTTGGACATTATTATTAAAAAAACATTATTTTAGCTGAAGTATTTGTATAAATACCGTGTGCCTTTTACCCCGTGCTGGTGAGTCCTCTTGCCACCTCATACATTTATACGATTTTTAAACAAAATAAACAACTTGAATGATTTATTTTCACACAAAATCTGTTGCTCCTTTAATGTTCAATACAACGTATATATTTTTTCTGCAATTATACATTTTAGGCGCAGTGAATGGCACATTTTTTCTTAAGGTGGGCCTGGGGGGCCCTGCAGTAAGTCATAGCCCCGGGGCCCAGTGCGGTCTTAATGCGGCCCTGGGTGCAGTGGATTGCACCCATATCCGTATCAAACACCCCTCAGGGGCACATAAAAGGTTCAAAAACAGAATAAATTTCGTACGATTCGGTACCAACCGTTCGAACAAAGCCAACACTTTTCGTTTGTTTAAGTTTATTTTTCTTCTTCAAAACGGGACATACGGCAATCAAATGACCAGTCTCGTGGCAATAAAAACATTCACGAACGTCAGGTGATCCTGACAGTTTCACTAATTTAGTTGATTTAGGTTTTTCCGAATTCGCAGAATAGGGTAGGCCTAATTCTCGCCGAGCAGGTGCTACAAACACATTTTTGTGCGTTAATACAAATTCATCAGCACTCACTGCGGCCTCGGCAAGAGTGGAAATCTTTTTCTCATTTAAGTACACCACTATTTTATCTGGCAACGAATACTTGAAATCCTCAACTAAAACGAGGTCACGAAGCTGCTCAAAATTAGTCGTTTTGCTGGACTGGCACCACTTATCAAAGAGAACACCCTTTTCACGAGCATACTCAACGAATGTTTGATTGGCAGTTTTCACATGTGAACGAAATTTCTGGCGATAAGCCTCGGGGACAAGCTCGTAGGCTCTCAACACAGCAGACTTAATCTTATCATAATCTAAACTGTCATTAATAGACAGCGTCGAACAAACTTCCTGAGCCTTTCCTGTTAAATGACATTGCAACAAAAGAGGCCACACTTCTTTTGGCCAACGCAAAGCTGCAGCAATGCGCTCAAAAGCGCCGAAATATGAATCCACCTCGGCCTCCCTAAATGGTGGGACAAGGTTAATTTGTTTACAAACATCAAAATCGGAAGAATTTGCAGAAGGCCTAGACAATGAGGAATCAGAGGTGTGATGCAAAACCTGACCCACGGGGACAACAGCAGGTGCAGTTTTAGACTCACCAGGCGGCTGGCGACCAGCCTGCGTCTCCAACTCGCATTGTCTAAAACGTAAAAGTTGTGTAGTATGCTCTTGACGCTTAATTTCCAAATCGAGTTGCTTTAATTTAATAGCGAGTTTTAAATCTTCCGTCCCTAACCCACTAAGAGAGCGAAGCACCGGATCACTACTGGGTACCTGTTCTTCATCACCTGAACTTTCTTCAGTCTCCTTACTCGCTCTTTCAGGATTTTGCGCTGCTATCAACACCCCCTGTTTAATCAACTCAGTGTATATTACATCCCGCACTTCTTCCTTACGAGCTGCTTTTACTACCGAAATATCATAATAATTAGCAACCAAAAACAAATCTTCTTTACTACATGATTCCAATGCTTCAAACGAAGGCTTTTGTCGAAATGCCTCAATACTAAAATCCATCCTTATATTCCTTTCCCCGCCACACAAGAAAAACTGCCAATCAAATTTACTCACCAGCAAAACGAAAAGGAAAATACATACCATAGGACGAGCCCTCATTTGTTACGGCCCATTTTAATAGGGTGAGAGGTGAATGAGTGATGTTAATGGGATTCTGACCACAGCCAACAGATCACCAAAGACAACAAATATAAGTTTAAACAATTTATTAAAGAAGAGTGAAATGAATGTAAGGAGCATTAGCTTCGGAGAGGCCCAAGGCCAAAATAACAAACAAAACAACTAATAAAATAGAGAAAAGATAAATGACTTATTTATAAAGAAAAGAAAAGTACAAATTAACTTCCCTAACTCCCTAAACAAAAACACATCGCAAAATTAGGTCAAAGTAAATGGCAGACCCCTCCTACGCTCCCAGGACTTTCTCAGAATATACAGAATAAATCACATGTAGGAAGAACCATGTACAGCAACCACAACGCTGTTGGTGATCTGTTGACGGAGACGGAATCCGGAGCTCCTCACGCCACGGAAGCAAACGCCAAAGTGAGCTCCCCTGGGTTGGTAGCGCCGCCCTTTTTAAAGTCATCTGCTTCAGGATCCGCCAATCACGTTCCTTGATGAACAGCCAATACCTGCACACATGCACCAGTACACAAAACAACACCCACAAAAATAACAATGCCGGGTATCGTAACATCCCCACACACAAAGAATCAACTTCTAGTTGATTTTAAATGAAATCAAAAGAACGAGACAAGGCATCGGCTAATACGTTGTCCTTACCTTTTTTATAACAAATTTCAAGATTAAAATCCTGAATAAACAAGGACCAAAGCATAAGTACTCTCACTAGGTAAGCCACCCCAATTTTTTTAAGCACCCTGGACATCATGTGTGTGTCAGAAGTTTTACTCTGCTAGTTGTAAGAATTATATTTTGTATTCTCAGGTGAGTTCTCTGGTGTGCTGCTAGGAGACAAAGGCTATGCCTGTGAGACGTTCCTGTTGACCCCCCTTGCAGACCCCCAAACTCCAGCACAGCAGGCTTACAACCATGCCCATGCCAGAACGAGGGCTCGGATCGAAATGACCTTCGGCCTCCTGAAATCACGATTTCAGTGCCTGCACCACCTGAGGGTCTCCCCAGACAGGGCCTGTGACGTGACTGTTGCCTGCACAGTGCTGCACAATATTGCCAGCCTAAGAAAAGAAAGGGCTCCCAGAGTTGCTTTGGATATTGACTGGGACAATGCTGCCATCTTCCCAGATAACATAAATGGTAGACTGGTCAGAGAACAATATATAGCAAATTATTTCAGTTAATTTTGTTTTGATTTCGCCTATCCTTTAATAAAGCATAATGTATGTCACTCTTTCATGTGTGCATGCATTTTGTTTGACATTAGTAGCACACACTGTGTGGTTATCTTCCCAAATTCTAGTTCCAATTCACTGGATCAATAACTATATAGTGTACTGGACATTAATGAAAAAGGTACGAGACCACAATGTTTTTGTATTTTTTTTTATTTTGCTGTCATCACTTGTCAGCTTGGAGCTTTTGAGAGAAAAAATAACGATGATTAATACATTGTGCAGTCATGGTTGCAGTGTGAACTGAAATCACTTACTTCTCTCTCTAGTTTCTGGATTTCCAAGTCCAGTTTCCTCAGTGTCTTGCGTTTAATTTCCATCTCAAGGTCCATGTCCTGCAGCTTTCTCTTGTTCACTTCGATCTTGCCCTCTGCCAGCTCTATCTGTCTCTTAAGATGCATTGTGTAGAGACGTCTGACAGTTTGTGAATTCTGTAAAACACCTATCAATTAGCACAGCGGGATTTGTGCATAATGTAGGTTTACTTTAGGCAATACTCACTATGTTACTAGGCTGCTTATCAGGCTGCACAGTGTCTGGATCCTGTTAAAAATATATGTTCTATTAGAATCACATTGCTGACTACTTATCCATTATGGACTAAAAATTTACACAAAATTGACATGACACCTCAAGCCTTCTGGAGTCCAGCGACACCGTCTCATCATCGGCAGAAGTGCACTCCACTGCTGCAGATGTGCCTTCCCTCTGCCATATTCAATATAACTTGTATTGATAGTTTTGACAGGATGTGCCAAGCCTATGATTTTAATAAAGAGTACTCACCGGCAGATCATAGTCTGGTGGCTCCAGAAGTGTAAGTGTGTTACCCAGGGTTCCCACTCTTTCATGAACACCAGATTCAAGGACTTTCAAGGACTTTTTAAAGCACCATTTATTTTTTATCAAGCACCTATTCAATTCACACCCCAGAATGTAGTGTCATGAAAGACCTTACAGTACTTAACATTTCACTTACACTTAAGATTTACATTAAAAATGTCAGAGTAATAATGTTTTGAATGTGTAGGTTTCATAAATTTAGACCGTTTTGAGCAGTTGTGTTCAGTGTAGGTTTCATAAATTTAGACCGTTTCGAGCAGTTGTGTTCAAAGGACTTTAATAAAATCCATTGAAGTAAAATGTGCTTGGAACAAAATATGATCAGAATATCAACGTGCCTAATAATTATGCAAACACTGTAAGATGTGCTCCCTTTACACAGAGTGCGCATGATTGCGAAATCGAAAGTGAAAGTGAACAGCGAGCGCTCATTCAAATGCGATTTCAATACCCCACATATTGATAGCGGCTCCCTGATGTGCGAAAATAATATACAATATTAGAATGTTTGCGGGAGCGGGA
>NW_015636071.1:5161-6621 GCF_001515625.1 Sinocyclocheilus rhinocerous
CCCAAGGCTGGCTCTAGGCTGCGCATCACACATACGCTAAGTTTTTGTTCGCGCTACCCCATCTCCACCCCCAATCATTAGTGTCGTTTCATTCTGTCTTTGACAGAACATATAGGACAATTTTTGAAATAGCGCAATAAACAGGGGTTAAAGCAAAAAAAAAAAATCTTTTGACTGAACATTTTTCCTCAGCCAAACCCCATTCCACAGCCATACCTGTCACACACACAGTTTAAAAGCATTTCTTCTTCTTCTTGTAATTAGGAGCGCTTGTCCTCCTAATTTAAAATAATAAAAAATCAATAATCAATAATAAAAAATTATTTACACCTAATATGAGGTGACATTTGACTCAAAGTGACTTACAGGGGTATTTTCTTTTTACCTTTGTAATGGCATCTTTTTCATCTATGTCAAATTCAAAAATGTATGTTTATAAGCTTTTTAAAATTTCTATTTAAAACAATATAATAAGAAGTAGAATAAGACAAATAGGTTACCAATCAAATGAAATTAGTAAATAATTTGTACAGAGGTGGCAAAGAAGAACACAAAAGTGGCTTGTAGGTACATTTTCAGACGTTTAATGAGGCTCAGAGGGGGCATGAGTGCAATTAAATTCATACATTCATGTGGAGATTAATGTTTTAAATATAAAATTTTGAATACAGAAATATTAAATGATTTAAATAACTGAAATTATACGCTAAAATTAAACTAAATCCGCCAGCAGGTGGCAGCAAGTCACTGATTTTATGACTGAATCATTCATTCAATTGATTCGTTCGAACGGCTGATTCATTCAGGAATGAAGCAAGTGACTGTCTTATGAATGGGTAATCATGAATCACTGACTCACTAGATTCGTTCAAAAATGCACTTTCATTGAATGAATGAAACTCAGCTGTGTTTGCTTTTAGAGATGCGAAGTGGCTGAGCTGTTACTTTATTTGGAACTATTTTCGTTGATGAAATAGAGCAAAATCAGGCAGTAATTGTTTATTGAACTGTTGCATTAAATCAATATCACATTTGCAAACTCCTTGAATAATTATTAAAATCTGTCACTCTCCTTAACACAGAAAATGAGAGTTCTCAAGACTCAAAAGTACGTGCAAATGATAAGATCCGTCATCTGTCATCGCGTTATAAGCACGGAACCTGCGGGAATGAGTTATTATTAATAGCCGCAATCCTGCGCCTGAAATTCAAGACCTGCTCTGTGTTCTCTGCTAATAACCCGACTGTGAATGATGCGAGCGTCAGTGAGAAGCTGCAGCCGTGGCGGGGATGATTTTTGGTGTGCTGGTGTTCTGACAAATAATGCTACCTATCAGATTATGCTACCAACAAATCGTCAGAACACCGGCAGAACAACAACAAATGTGCTACATGTTTCTTTTCCCCTCATTTTTTCCAATTGACGGAAATCCGTCGTAGCGACGGAAAACTTTCATCCC
>NW_015636071.1:6684-7563 GCF_001515625.1 Sinocyclocheilus rhinocerous
CGCGTTATAAGCGTGGAACCTGCGGGAATGAGTAGAATTGTTATTAATAGCCACAATCCCGCGCTGAAATTCAAGTTCTGCTCTGTGTTCTCTGCTAATAACCCGACTGTGAATGATGCGACATCCCTATGTTGTCACTGAGAAGCTGCAGCCGTGGCCGGGAAGGATTTTTTTTTTTGTGCCGGCAGAGCAACAATAACAACAACAATGCGCTACATGTTTCTTTTCCCCTCATTTTTTTTCCCAATTGATGGAAATCAGTCGTAGCAACAGAAAACTTTAATCTCTGCATAAACAAAATTTATTTAAAATTTAATTCAAGCACTTTTAAGGACCTATGTTTGTTTTCAAGTACTTTCCAGGACTTGTCTGAATATGTCTGAAATGCAAGTACTTTCAAGTACTTTCAAGAAGCGTGGGAACCCTGGTTACCAGACACTGCAAGGGAAGGCAAAGTCAGACCAGTCCACATTAAAAAAATCTAAATATTTGATTGTTTTCCATGTGCAGTAGAATGGCAATAATGTACCTTGTATGAAGAGGCCAGTTTCTCTTGCTGGGCCAGAGTCAGTGGCTGTCCCTCCCTGGATCCCTTCCATCACTGGCTTCCCTTTATTCAACTCCAGGGCCAGCTCCTCTGCTGTGGTGAAGTCTTGGGTTGGAGGGCCACCCCCTGTGCCAGATACATGAGCCTTTTTTTATGCTAAAATCAATACAGACAATAAAATATGTCAGCAGACACTCTTCACCTAATTTGTAAAAAAAAATTCACCCATCAAGTCACTTACCAGCCTGCAAAATGTTATTGTACTTAATCTTGACTTGCTGCCAGTTCCTTTTTTGGCCAGACATGCTTGTTCTTTTGGATGGATGGATGGA
>NW_015636071.1:7735-24081 GCF_001515625.1 Sinocyclocheilus rhinocerous
GATCCCGTGGTCTGTTTAAGAATGCCGTGAACGTGCACTTATCCCAACTATATACACCTGGCTTGACATAGCTGCACGTTCTCATCCTGGCTCAGCAAACATGCAACGGACTAAGCCAGGATGCGCTGATTAAACTGTCAAGCCGCACCTTTTCTGTTATCCTGGCTTTCTTAATTCTACTTTTGAGCAATGCCCCTCTGGCTCTTAATTTTATTATTGTTATTTTATCATTATTTCTTTGCCGGGAAGCAAATATATCAAACATGCGCGTGGTAAGAGCATCTACGGTAATTCACGTTGGCCAAAACACACAAGGAAGCGCGTTGTGAAAAAAAATATCACCGGAAATCACAGACATTCGCATTCGGACGGGATTAGTTTTCTCAGAGGATCACTGAGTTTGCTGAAAAACAGTATGTACTTTGCTCTGGAATTATTACAGAGGTTGTGTGAGAAAAACACAGACGTGGCAGATTCGGACGGGATTAAAATCACCAAGTACGTCTGTGAAACATACATTTCTCTAACGACCCCCTGTAAAACTAGTCCCGTCCAAATAGGGCTTAGTAAAATTTGTCAGCACAGCAGATGAAGGTGACATATCATTAGCTCTACAAAACTCCCCCAAGCGATCCTATCTCATTGAGCCTCATATCCATTCTCTTTAAAGTTCTCATTGCATTCTCCCTCCACTGGAGCAAAATGGGATCTCAAGATCTTGCAGTAAAATTGAGCCATTAGTCTTAAATATAGCTTTTATGAAAATGTATTTACTCCCCAAGCCGGTCTTGAAATGAGGAAGCTATACCTTGACCTTCCCAGTAGAACCAAAATGCTGCTGAAGGGCTGGCATTTCTGAGTGGAAAATATATTTTCTCGATAAGCATACTGAGCCTTTTTTATATTTATATTTACTTATTTATTTTTTAACTCAATTATTAATTTTAAACCTAACAAACTTCTTTATGCAATAACATATGCTTACATATTCCATGAATTGCAAAGGGATTTGTAGCATTTATGTATCTAGGGTTACATAAATAAAGAAGATGGGTTTATTAGAAGCTATCCATATGGTAGTGTACAAATGTATTAAAAATGTGATAAAACACTTTACTTATGAATACCTATATGAATGACGTATTGTTACATTGCAAAATGGTGTAAATGCACTGAGATGAACCACTGATATGTTTCATCAGCAAAGAGGACCAGTACCACTCTGTGCTTAGTGTCCATTATATGAGAAAAAAAAGAGTTCAAAGAGGAACCTTCTAGCTTCTTCAGAACACCATCATTTATTGCTATGAACTGTGTGCTACTCTTTGACAGATAATTGGTAGAATTTCGACTACAGTATTACAACAAAAGTTTGTTTGATTGCAGATATGTGCTACAGAGACATACAGTAAAATGTAATTTGTGATAAGAAAGCACATCAGTTCACAGAAGGAGCTCTTCCTAGGGAAAGCATGGGTTGAAAAGGGCATTTTGAGGCTGAATGCTCACAAAAGATTGATGAACCTGTTTGGTTTAGCCACATTATGGGAGGACTTTGGAAAAGAGAGGTTACAACAAGTGCACCATATTGAGGAAAGCATTTCCAAGATGGAACTGACAAGCTCTTTACTATTGGGCAAGCTCTTCCTGTGTAATAGAATTTCTCAGGATAGCAAATGTATGTATAAATGTGTCTCTTTTTAAAAGCAGTTTGTGATATAAGAGGTGCTTTTCCATGATGAGCCAATTCTACGCATGGCTGCTTTTCTCTTCCCATCTCCAGAAAGGCTCACACACATAAAAAAAAAAGAGTACAGAGCCAAAGTAGAAAACAAAAGGACATAGAAAAGAGGTGGCACAATGAAAACAAAAGAGGATGTAAAAATTGTAGTAGATGTTTAGGTATTGTCCTTTATCAGCAAACTTCTGTAGTTTAACCATATTTTGAGTGCTATAGTAAACCATGATACATACTATAAATTTCATTGTCTACAATATGGGATGGGCAGTATATCAGATATGTGTATTTGAAATGCAAAATATTATTTTAAAACACTTGAAAATTAACAAATGTAATTTGTATTATTTAAAAACATTTATTAATAAAATACATAAAGATGTTTATAAAATCAAAAAAATATAAAATGTTTCAGTTAAACACACTGAAAAAATGATTCATTGAATTTACTAAAAAAAAAAAAAATTAAGCTAAGTGGTTGCAATCAATTTATTTTAGCTACATTTAAATAAACACATTTAGTTGACTAACTTTCAACTAAATTTGTTTATTTAAATGTAGCTAAAATAAATTTAGTTGCAACCATTTACCTTAAAAAAAATAGTATAATTTTTTTCAGTGCAGATAAAAATTAAATACAAACTACTGTGCCAAGCTTAACAAAATAAATTTTTCCATTCAATGAACTATCACTATTAGACTAAAATGTATCTGGAACTATTCCCCCTGACTGAATATGACTAATATATGACTAATTACTGAATATGACTACATACTCTGGAAGCCCATGTTTGACAAGACTGACAGCACTACACAAACAGTCCTCAAGCCCTTTACTACCTGTGATAGTAACAAGTTTAAATTATCTCTCAGCATGGCCACTCTTAGGATTCTTTTCACACATTATGTGGATTACATTTTCCAAAGCTTTAATTCTTTTCTCATTACTAAAGATCTATTTGTTGTTGTTAAAATGTGGTTTGTAATTAGATGGAGTCATTTCTCACAAGGCCTTAATATGAGGCAGTTAAAAACAAATAATTCCATTATTTCTTTCTTGCTTGTTAAAATGCTATCCAGCCCTCGCTCGCTCATGTCCTTCATTTAAATTACCTTTAGATGCAGGGGTCACAGTGCTTGATGTACAAATGCAAAAAACCCAGTTTCATAGGAAAAAAGCGTGACACCACCAAAGGAAGTCATCCTAAAAAAAAGTGTACTGCGAGAAAATAAATCAATAAGTCCATGTGGTAAGAAGCTATGGTTTACTGTGATTTTAGACCAGTTAAAGGGGCTTTGTTAAGAACAATGCAGAGAGATTCAGCCAATCATAATCAAGGACCGGAATTGTCCATTTTATAACATGCATTAGAAAGTCAATAGAAAGTCACCTTATCTTTATATGTTCTTGAAAGGTTCCTTTGTCACAGGAGGACAGGGTCAACTATTTGTGTTATTCATGAGCTCATAAAATGAGGTGTGCGATTTAGTGTGTTCTTTGTGAATATGAAACAGTGTGTTTTTTTTTATAATAAAAAAAGGCTTTGTTCTGATTCAGAAGTGTTTATTGGTTCACATGGAGTGTGGCCAGGGCCGGCCCAAGCCTTTATGGGGCCCTAAGCAGAATTTTATTTGGGGGCACCTCGGTGTCGCCATTACGACTGATTATTGTCAATGCTTGATTATTCGCACACTATAATTCTAACTCACCCATTATCAGTTTTATGTGTTGTAGCTGTGTTGCTTACATCATACCAATGTTTTTACCCTTCTGTGCTTTTTAATTGTAACTGTAGCAAACCCACAAGAGTGGTCAGGAGTTAATTTACACTTTAACATTCAGTCTTCCAGTACTAAGTGGCCTACTTAATGTGGTGTACTGAAAAGTAGCTAAATAAACCAGCAGACAATGCATTTACAGAAAATAATGTTATTTTAACAATATAAATTATTATACACAGCAGCAAGCCATCTGTACATAAAAAACAACAACTCTTAATCTATAACTAACTAATTGAGGCATAATGATATTGGAATATACTAGCAAAGACCCCAAAGGTAGGCAAAGGTAAATCATGTTAAGCTGTTATTAGTACCAAGTTTATGAAACAGAATTTATTTATTACAAAAAAATATATACCCAGGAAAGTTATTTTTACACAAAAGACAAAAACTTTAATCTAAAATTAGCTAAGTCAAATGTTATATTATAATAGATCAGGGTTGCCAACATTGGTTGCCTGGCTAGAGTGAGATACATTAATATATATATAAAAAAAAAAATACACACTGCCCTTCACCCACTGTTTGTCTATAGTGTACATTTTTTAAACATTTAAAATATTTTAAAGCCTATATTATTTTTTAACTCTACAGTTGTGCAGTAAAATGCACTTCAAAGATTCACTTTTTATTCATGAAGATGAAAGAAAATGGCCAAAAATGTGTCTTCTCATGGAAAACAAAGACTTCAGATGAAAATGACATGAAATTACTATTATAACCAGTAGATAGCAGCAGAGGATCACTCATCAGCTCAGTTGCCATTTCAACTCCCTAGTTTTTGTGACATCTTGCGTTTGGATTTATTATAAAATTATTATTATACCAATTTTAGGTACTTTTACTGTACTAAAGTATGAATTAATAAGTTAATTATTAATGGTAAAATAATTAAATAATAATGCATTAGATATTTTATCATTAACGGTAGAAGCTGATATATTCAGCCAACACAGTTGCTGCTGAATTTACTCTGCATCACTTAATGCACAGCTCTATTTTGACATTGGCTTGTCAGATAATTAATTCCGTCCATTGCTACAATATTTATCACTGTCAATCATAGCAATGACTCGTGGAACAATTTAGCAGATTGACTCGCGTAATTTTTTACACTCGCGTTATTTGTCATCCCTGAAACAGACTAACAAACCTTTTCTTCAAAATGTAAATGGATTATGTGAGAAACCTTTTTTCTTGTTATAATGGAAAGATCTGCGAGCGCGTAGAACTCCGTAAACTTGTGAAAACAATTAGTTCAGAGCGGATTCTGACTAACCTACAGTAAACACCTCTGATCTGAATCATCAAATCATCTGATCTGATTTGTGCATGGCGCGTCGCTATGGAAATGTTAAGATGACATGTATAGATTATTTAATTATTTAATATTACGTTTTTGTATAATTACCATTGCCATTGACACAATATATTACCACAAAAAATAAAAAAATAAAAAATAAATCGGCAGCGGCTATTTACACTAAGATTAATAGCGACAGATTATATTTACACTGTTAAAATAGCAGGATTTTCTGCTATTTATATAACTTATTGCAAATTATCTGAACCTCAGTCTTCTATTTTTTCATAGTCTATATTCCTACTACTGCAGCATAGTTTTAATAATTATGTTTCTTACATTGTGTATGTATGTGTGTATAGTTTGTGTATGTGTGTGTGTAGTTTTGCACTGTCATGGCATTCATTGTGGACAGCAAAGTAAGAATTTCATTGCTCAGGGAAACTTGTTTTCCTCACTGGGCATATGACAATAAACACTTTGAATCCTTGAATCCTTATAGTACTACATTATAAAACAGTATGCAATAATAACTTATTGAGTGTAAATTTTAATTTTAATTCAAATTATTAAATGGATGCCACCTCATTGGGACAATAAAGCCCTCCCTACACCTACCATAACCCTACCCGATACTTTATTTTTAACTTTTTGATTATGTCCTTCATTTTCATTGAAAATAAATGCTTTTCTGATGTGATTTGAAATTTGAAAAGGGAGAAAAAAAATTAGCCGAAAGGCGGATTCGAACCCGGGTCGATCGCGTCAAAATGAGTAAGTCACACGTTTTACCATCTGCGCCACTAGAGTTTCCACTGGAGATTCTGGACTAGCCAAATCCCACGTTGGTGGGCGGAGTTAGTGTAAATAGCCTCTGCAAACAAGGTGGGCTATTTGCACTTAGTAAATCAAGCCATTTCATGTACTCTTGGGGGCTCCCTGGTGGCCACGGGGCCCTAAGCAGCCGCTTATGGCGCTTTTCCACTGCATGGTACGGCACGGTACGGCTCGGTACGGTTCACGAGCAGTGTTGAGAGTATATGTCAAAGAAAATGTATGTCATAGTCTTTCAATGACAGCAGACAAAATTTTGTCTAGTCATATAGTTTAACTACCTCCTGTAAATGGATTCTATGCCCATTCATGGCCATGATGTTTGTGATGTACTGTCTCAGGAGATGACATTGCCACAGGCAGTGTGATTATTGATTGACAGTTTAACTGGAAGGATGCATTATTGATGTTTGAATGGCAGGTCAAGACAGGTTTGGTTCAGTAATGTTGTTATTATTTGCTTCTGGGATCGTAAGTGATTTCTTTTCTTTATACTGCATTAATATTGTCATTAACGTGTTCCATTCTTGAAGACTAAGGAAGTGAGTGTCAATTTTTAAAAGAATCCATGTAGATCTAATATATTATACTTATATTTACAATGTGTAAATAAGATACAATATGTTTGTATATTTATATACTACATATTTGTAAAATATATTTGTATAAGTTTGTATATTTGTATAAAATAAAATAAGTTTGTTGGTATTTTACACTTTTTATCCAATCAATATTTATACACAAAATAGCATCTACCCTCTCTGTTACCCATGTTATTTAGTCATTTAGTCATTTAGCAGACGCTTTTATCCAAAGCGACTTACAAATGAGGACAACAGAAGCAATCAATTGTAGTATTAAAACAACTAAAAACAGATCCAAAACTAAAGGCTAAAACTTTATAAATACTACTTATACACATTTTAAAAATAAAGAAATTAAATGAAAATGACAAATGCATACAACAAAATTTAAAAACTTAACATTTACATGAAAAACAAAAAATAAAGCTAAAAACAATTCAAAATATTAAAGAACAAAAGGTATAAGAGTATAATAATGATTCTAACATAACACTAAGCCAAACACCAAAAAAAAAAAAACTACATATATGTGTATGTACAACCATACACACATACACATACATACATATATATATTTTTACTTTAGTTGGTTAAACTAAGAGAATGAATACAAAGCAAAAGACATGAACACCAAAACAACCCAAAACAAACCCTGACATAGGCTAACTGAGACTTGTTTGTGAGTCACTTTGGATAAAAGTGACTCACAAATGTGTTGCCTTTAGTCTCCAAGGGCCGGTTGCACCAACTGTACGTACACCTGGTTCTAAGACAAGGCTGGATGTAAAATATGCTTTAAGTCGTGTGTAGAATTAATACTTGCACCATCTATGCGTAGTGTTACGTCTGAGACTAAATCTTACACCTAGTCAAAGGTAGGTGTAAAGTGAAAAGTCATGATTTGCTCGTACATTATAGAGGGTATGCATGTGACGTCACCGTCAGCTGGAGTGACTGCGGCTCCACCCACTGAGTGGCAAAAAGACTGAATGGCAGCATTGGTTTTCAGCATAAGCTCTGTGACAGAGCACACACAACACATCTAAAATGAGAAAGAGATTTGCGATTGACTGTACAAATAGATTTTACAAGAAATCTGAGGTATATTTTTAAAGACTGCTGAAAGCTAAAGAAAAGAGAAGCAAATGGATCCCTGAAATTCACAGAAACAAATGGACTCCAGGCAGCGAACATGGATTTCCAGTTATCATTTCATGTTAATATGTTGAATTTTTGTGGTAAAATCATACCTATATATTGTATTATAATCTATCGTATTGACATCTCATCAATCAAATACTTACATTTAAATTTAGTCATTTAGCAGACACTTTTATCCAAAGTGACTCACAAACAAGTTTCAGTTAGCCTATGTCAGGGTTTGTTTTGGGTTGTTTTGGTGTTCATGTCTTTTGCTTTGTATTCATGCTCTTAGTTTAATTTCCTGGTTTGTCATGTGGTCGAGTATTGAATGTAAACCTGCTGTCTGTGAGTTCTGTTCATGTCAAGTCAAGTCTCAGATTATGTTTGTATTTTGGATCACATCTGGAAATAAACTGCACATGGGTTCTTCACTACGCTCGCCTTCAGTGGACTGATTCATTACAGCCTAACGCAGTACACGTAGCAATTATAAAAAATTAAATAAAATATATATAATAAATAAAACGGATAGAATAGAAAAATAATAGAGCAAGCTAGTGTTAGAGACCTTTTTTGCTTTTTGTTAACTGTTTAACAAATAAAATGAAAACAGATAGAATAGAAAAGCTAGTGTTTTTTTGTTTTTTTTTACTAAGCAGTAAGTAAATGAATAGAGTGTTAGTCTAAAAGGGGCACATTTTTTATTTGTTATTAAAGAAAGAATTATAATAGAGAATGCTAGAGTTAGATGGTCAAATAAAGATGGAAGAGATGTTTTTAGCCAATTCTTGAAGATGGCTAAGGACTCAGTCTTATGGTCTTTTCAGGCAGGATATGCGATATCAATCGCAAAGCTCGGTGTAGCTACTGCTGACAGTAATTGACCTAACACAAAATTTTCTGTATGTGCAGTGAAATATTACGATCTGGGATTATATATATATATATATATAAACTGAACCATTCGTCATCTTGCTTGGTATAAATGCTTGGAAATATTTCACGTCTTTAAGTCCATTCATTAGGCTATTTAGTGCAGCATCCAATAATCACAGTTCCCTTTCATGGGAACTTCGAACTGCGTCCTCTAGGGGATGCTATGGGGAACGCCTCGTCGTGACCCGTGTCTGAAGCATACATTGAAAAAACACCAACAACACGTTGGCCGGCGTGTGCATCCGTGTTGTCGTTGTTTAACATCCGATGACACACACGATCTATGCGTTATTTGTTTGGGCGAAGAGCACGCACGCGATGTCTCCGAGGGGGCAATCGGCGTGCACTGCGAGTGTTTTTCCAGTGAAAAAGCTCTGCTCTCGTTTGTCTCTCTTTTCGAGGAAAGACGGTGTAGCGTCTGGACCAATCAAACACACAATATATATTTTGTTAGCTAGATTTAACAAATACTCTGTAACATCCCTCGTAGATTTATGTCCAGACGGTACGATAAGCCGGGTTTCAGTTTCATACTTCCTGGATCATTCGGCCAGATCACAGGCTTCTGCGGGAGCCTTCTTGATCATCAGGCTCCCGGCACGGCACTGCAAAAATTTCCTGGACGTCCGGGCTGGGCTTATGCTTTCAGGCTGCCCTGTCTGGTTTACGGTTCCCTGAGTGGGGAACGAGACACTGCGTCCTCTAGGCTTCTTGCCATGCTTCGAACGCAAGCTTCAGATGAAGAAGTGAATGATGTGTGCTCCCGGCGCTTATTTATACTATAGTCGCACCGGTAGTGACGTCATGGCTATCGCCAGCCAACGTGTTGTTGGTGTTTTTTCAATGTATGCTTCAGACACGGGTCACGACGAGGCGTTCCCCATAGCGACCCCTAGAGGACGCAGTGTCTCGTTCCCTACTCAGGGAACCATGGTTACATAAGTAACCTGAGACGTTTTGTGCTTTGTTACTTTTATTCAGAAATAAAGTATCAGCTTTCAAATTTTGACAATTTTATTACAAAATACAAACTATGAATGTGTTTTTTCAGCTACAGAAATACCTCAGTAAAACGCGTGAACAATGTCATGTAAAGTCATATTTACCTCAGGAAAGACATTCATTGTACATAAACTCATTGTATTAGATTCATTATATTTTACTTAACCTGTCGCCTTCCTTTTTTGTTTTAAAGAAATCTGTCATAGGAATGTGCAGGGAGACTTCAGATATAAAAACTCAGAATTTTTAGGAAATGTTTTCTCAATTAAATCATGGCGCCATGGCTTCACTTGGTATGAAGTCTTAAGCAATTCAGTTCTTTATTATTTGTAGTTGTAGCCATTGCAACGTGAATGTCGTCTCAGCCATAGATATGTATACGATATAATATAATATCTATGGTCTCAGGTGTCACTGCGGGAGAATGTGTCGGAGTGGACGTGCATCGGCTATGCCGGGCATAGTTGCGCCTGGTCATACTTTTAGTTGGTGCAACAGGTGTAAATATTTATCTTAAAGCTGGACATTGCAAAGCCCAGCATAAGACTTACACCAAACTTTTTTTACGTCTAGCTGGTGCAACCGGCCCCAAGTGAGGATTTTGATGAGAAAGTAATGTAGAATTGTGTACTTGCCTTCATGTTCTATTTCCTATCAAACTGTCAACCTGATTAAATACATAGATGAACCTAACTTAGAAAAAAAATAGACAACAGAAGAGTGTTTTTTTTATTATTATTTATTACAGGTCTCTGCAATTTGCCAAAGATGTTGCCAAGGTAACACTATGTGCTCTTTTAGAGTAGCTTACTGGCTAGACATAGTTGTACATTTGAGCGTTGCACAAACATAGTCTCACAAATCTGTTTATATTGTTGACTCATGGTGGGTTGCTAAATATATCAATATTTAATGCATAATTTAAATACTAATTGAGTTTGGCTAATTTTCCATTTAATTTAAAAGTGATCCTAAATTAATTAGCTAAAATGCTTTAAATATTAACCAATGCAAAATCGGATGTTTGAGCTTCTGTTTCCCCACCAAAAATGATGTCATGAAATATCAGACTTGATTGTGCAATTGTATCTCTGAAATAAAGTTGATACTTAAATAAAACATGACTGAGAACACCTTTTGGTCTCCTGAGCTATGAAAGAGCAACTTCTGTATTTAACCCTTAAAGGATGCAATTTCTCTTGCTCATGAGGTGCATGAATTATCTCTTGTCACTTGAGCTCACTCTACTGTTGCTTCTCAGGTGTTATCGAAGGGAACATCTATGTAGGATATTTGTGTGGCAGCAGACTGGGCCTCTCAGCATACATTTATCATATTTTAGAATCTGGACGTTGACTTGACTCCTAGCTTCCAGGTTTTATCTGCATGAACAGTCCATTGTCAGTTCTTTTTGTTCTAACACGGGCTGATAAACTTGCAGTTACTCTTGCAGTAGTATGGTGCTATGCCATAGTGTTCCCATAGTGTCAGTTAGTGATGCAGTGTTAAGTGAACCAACAGTATGAAAGGGAGCATCATGGTTGCATATGTAACTCTGGTTCCCTGAGTAGGGAAACGATGCATAAATGCATAGCTCTGCGTCTGCCATACTCTTTGTTAATGCATTTGACTTTCTTCATAGAATTCTGAGGAGTGACGGTGCTGGTACATTTCTGACACACCCTTTAATTATTAAATTCAGGTGTTTCAATCAAATCCATTGCCACAGGTGTACAAAATTAAACATATAACCATTCAGTCTGCATTTACAAACATTTGTGGAAAAAGGGTCATTCTGAAGAGCTCAGCAAAATCAAGCGTGGTATTGTAATGGATGCCACCTGCAATAAGTGATTTTGTGAAATTTATTTATTTTTTTGCGATTTTTCATGGTCAGCTGTAAGTGTTATTATTCACTGTAAAAAATAAATAGTTGAGAAAATGTAAAATAATAAGGCAACTTGACGCAGTAAGACTTTTGAGTTCTCTCAACAATAGTTTTTTAGTTCTGCTCAGTAAAGATACTTTGTTTAGTCCATGTCAATTTGTTTGTTCATGCAATGCTTATTGTCTTATTTTGCTAATAGAAAAATTATTGTCACAGCAACTGAAAAACAGTTACTGTCATTGGGATAATTCTTTTTTTTTCTGTTGCCTGGATGAAAAAAAAAATCTGTCAAAAGTTATCACATTATCGAGTTTACGTTTGCTCATGAATGACAAATGTTAATGGGCAACTTAAGGCCCGTTCACACCAAGGACGATAACTATAAAGAGAACGATAAAGATATAGTTCTATAAATAGTGTCTAATAAGTAGACAACATTGTCTTTGCTTGTAAACCAACTTACAAGACCAAGAAATGAACATACTCTAGGCCTCAAAACTAGACACACTAACCTCAAGAATGGTGACAACCAAACAATGTTAAAAAGATGAGCTCTTTACATCACAGTAAATCAAATAACTAACAATAATGATAAAACAATTTTTTTTTTTAAATGAAGTCCGCAAACAGCAAAACAATAATCCTATAACATTAACTGCATAATTTATTCATGCTTCAATGCATGCTGGGAACTCACAAAGCCTTAACATGTCAACAATATGAAATTCTTTGTTCAGTCTACCGTGTTTGACTAGTTGGGGCAACATTTGGGGTAATTTTGTTGGTCTGACAAGGGTTTTTATGTAGTTTCAAGAAAATAGCATTTTTTAGTATTGGAGACTCAAAAGGTTTCGTAAACTGGAAAATGTGCAATTATATGTTTTACAGTGTTGGAAAGTGGAAGTATTTAGGAACAGCAGCAAATAAGCCATGAATCTGAAGACCACATAAAGTCACAGAGTGGGGTCACTGAGTGCTGAGGCGTAAATGATACGTAAAAGTTTGATTCACGTAAAATCTGAAGTTTCAAATTTCCACTGACATTAATATCTGCACAAAAACTTTGGGGAAGGCTCTTTTCTATTCCAGCATGACTGTATCACACTGCAGAAAGCAAGATCCAGAAAGCCATAGTTGGGTGAGTTTGTAGAAGAACTTGACTGCACAGAACCCTGACCTCATCCCAATCAAACAACTTTGGGATGAACTGGGCAGGATATTGTTTATATTATTTATTGAATACTAATATTTAATAAACAACAACAAAAGCCATCATAAAAGTTGCTAGGCAATTCAGTAAAAAGTACAAAGGCAGCACTCAGTTATGCATTAACGTTATATAAGATATAATGTTATGAGACTTTGTCCTCAGCCAAAACTAGCTGCTCTGGAACAAATAATTAATTATGTATAGAATATGAATAGATTAATGAGACCAAAGGCTGGCCATTAGATTTACCTAAAATGAATTATATCTCATGTTTAACCCCTATCGAGACATCAGAGCCAGTGGCAGATTCCAGAAAAACTGGCTGAGGCAAGATTCCTCTCGGTGGGTTCATGAGCGCTTAGCGGCCGCTGACACCCTGGGGCTCACATTTCCGAAAAATGTTGAAACACATTTTCAAATAGATGTTATCTTTTTAACAAACAGCATATTTGAAGTCTAAACAACTACATTCTTGTCTAAAAAAACTTCTAAAAACTACATTCCGTGACACAAAACTGTATTACTTATAAAATTATTGTGGATTTGGGCATCCACCATGACACTCACTGTGAGAAATACCGCAAGCGGAGTGAAACAGACAGAGAAATGGTTGGAGTTCTGTTATCACTAGAATAGTGGAGACTGTCACACATTGTTCACAGTGACTGCAGAGCCACAGTGCAACAAATCACCACCAGCTATAACAGTGGTGACCAGGGCAATGTGTCACAGCATACAGTTTATCGCAGCCTTCTGCATATGGGCCTGCATAGCCAACGACCCAGCCGGGTCTCCATGCTAACAGCATGTCATTGTTAACAATGCATGAAATGGCCCCAAAATCAAGATTGGACCGTGGATGATTGGAAGGAAGTGGCCTGGTCTGATGAATCAAGATTTCTGGTGAAACTCGTTGATGGCCAAGCGTGGATATGCCGATTACCAACAGAGGCTATGGCACCTAGATGAACTGTTGCACTTTAAGCCCCATTATCCCAATAGCACAATTCCTGACAGCTGTCAGGTATCTGAACATCGTTGCAGACCAAGTGCACCCATTCATGGAAACTGTGTACCTTGCCAGTGATATCCATTAGGCTACCAACAGGACAATGCAGCATGCCACACTGCCAGGATCCTCAAGAAGTGGCTCGAGGAACATGACGGTGAATTTCTGTTTATCCCTTGGCTTCTAAATTCACCTGAAATGAACCCATTTGAAAAGCAGGTGCTCAAAGAAAGTATTTTCATGTGGGGAGATATTGATGTGTGTGTCTGTGTGGATGTTCACATTTGCCAAAGTACAGAGGGTATATTTGGTATGGTACCGGCTAACTTTAGTTTAGTATTAAAATAGACTTGAGTCATTAAAAAAGAGTAAGGTATTTAAATTTGAACTAATTATTTCTATACTTTTAAAAGTCCTGTGAATGGTCTTGCCACTGTGTGATTAATTATGCTGTAATTTATGAAGTTTAAGTGTCTGACCTTGAACCAGAACATATTTCTAAAAGTCTAGTAAATAGAAATCTTTGTTAAATTGCAACAAAAGCATACAGAGCCCAAATGGTACGGCATAATGGGAATGGGCTCTTTTGGCCTTGTATTGTCATAGGGGGCTCGTGGGATGCTCAGCTTTCTTTGTCCACTGAAGAGATGAGAGAGAAAAGGAGGAGAAGGATTTCCTCCCACTACAAACAAAATTACAGTACTGGAGAAATCCAAAAGCGTGTGAATGATGAAAGAATGAAACAAGAACTGCTCATTCTCCATTAATGTATGTGTGCAGAAACCTCTTAGTCTCTCTCAAAATGTTTGTGCGTGCTTGGAGCGGTAGTATGGCAACATATACTATTATGATGGAACAGTTTTGCTAAGGTTGAGACTACTTTACTGTACACTGCCACAACAAACACCAACAAATATGCAAGTTGTATGTGATTGGATGCCTCTAGAGAAAGAAGTTGTTGTGGATGAAAGCCCTCTTTGATGCAGTAACTGAAGCATTGCAGGCCAATGGAGGAAAAAAAAACTGTGAAGAAAACTCGAAGAAACGAGTTCAGCATTTTTATCTTCTCTGTGTTTTGAAGCAGTTTGGAAAATATAATTGTTATACACTTAAATTAAGTTCCATGTGTGCATAAAATAAAACAAAACTAAACTAAACATGGGGGTATAAGGACCATCCATTGGCCCAATGATGGAATCCAATGGCATGGTTGAAGATACACTGCATCTGTAAATTTCACTTAATTTATTTGAATTTATTTCAGTTTGATTCTAGCTCTATGCTTAGTCTGATTCTAATTTCCAAAGATTTTAAAATTTAAATTGATATTATTATTATTATTTAAGTTCTGTTTTAATTAGAATTTTGAAATTATTCTAGTATTCCCTGTCAATTATTAATTCATTAGGGACCCAATGTCTCACAGAGTCTCATGCTAGCCAGGCTGTGGGTCTCGCAGACAAAAAAATTGCCAATGTGTGGGCCGTTTTCTGGTGACAGAATCACAATGACTTTTTTTGTCGTCATAGGTGGGTGAGGACAGATGTTTGGGCAAGGTGGTGGCCTATGCTCTTTCTTTGAGATTTTCTCTCCAGATTAGTGGGTTTATTGTTTTATTGTGTGCTGTCTGTTCTTGTGAAAATTATTTTGTTTATAGTGTTATCAGAAATACAGCAATTTCAGCCTTAAAGTATTATTCTACTTTCCGCTTTTTTCATACTGAACAATGTTAGCATTGCAGTGAATATCATTATGAGCCCCACACAAATGAATATTGTCATGAAGTAAATGTTAGGACAAGGACCTGATCACTGGGGTGGAATTGTATAGCCACTGCTGGTGAGAGTGCATCTGTAGAGAGCTGCATATGGAGGTGTGTGGTGTATGTTCGATGAGAGTGACAAAAGGCTGTAAAGTAAAGGTTGTGTGGAAAGACCTTAGTTTTGGCGTGTTTTATGCAGATGACTAACCTTGTGCACATGGCCACTCATTTAGAACACTCCAAATTTACTAATGCTAGGTTGAGTTTAAGAACAAATTCATGTGCGTATTCATGTGTTGTGAATTAGGCGGAAAGTTATCATGAGAAGTTCAATGTGCGTATAAATACAAATAATCTACCCAGTTATTAGTTAATGAGACACATTGTTTGGCATTCTGTAGTTCCCACCATCTCTGTTCTCAACATTAGCGCAAAGTAGTATATAATGGAGTCAAGTCTCTATACTTGATGCTGTCTTCACATTCCATCTATCTCCCACGTCACCTTGATCATGTTTTACTTCCAATCTGTTGATAAAACAGTAGAAGAGATGTCGCAGGGCAGCCAACCAAACCAAGTTCAAAAGTGTATGTTGTCACTATATTTAGTTAACCCTCTGGGGTCTGAGGGTGTTTTGGGGCCCTGGAGAAGTTTTGACATGCCCTGACATTTGTGCTTTTTTCAGTTGCTTATAAACATTTTAATGGCTAAAGTTTAATAACACTGTAATCAGCACAAACTGGGCTACAATAATATGTGAGCAGCATGTATGTACTGTACATGATTGTGTTTTTGAGAAAACGTCTCGGGTTACGACTGTAACCCTTGTTCCCCGAGAAAGGGAACGAGACACTGCGTCGGTAATGACATTAGGGGAAACCCCTCAGCGTAGCGCGTCTGAAGCATGAATGAAACTATTCCAATCCTGATTGGTGTTGCGTCATGACGTAACATGTGACGGCATAGTCGGAAGCTACAAAGGGACGCCGGCACACAACAGAGTCAGCTTTTGCGATGAAGCAAGCCGCTCCCAGGCAAGGAGAGGTGTGGCAAAGAGACGCAGTGTCTCGTTCCCTTTCTCGGGGAACAAGGGTTACAGTCGTAACCCGAGACGTTCCCCCTCGAGAGAACTCACACTGCGTCGGTAACGACACT
>NW_015636071.1:26233-29842 GCF_001515625.1 Sinocyclocheilus rhinocerous
ACACTAGGGGAACCCCCTCAGCGTAGCGCGTCTGAAGCATGAATGAAACTATTCCAATCCTGATTGGTGTTGCGTCATGACGTAACATGTGACGGCATAGTCGGAAGCTACAAAGGGACGCCGGCACACAACAGAGTCAGCTTTTGCGATGAAGCAAGCCGCTCCCAGGCAAGGAGTGGTGTGGCAAAGAGACGCAGTGTCTCGTTCCCTTTCTCGGGGAACAAGAGTTACAGTCGTAACCCGAAATGTTCCCCCTCGAGGGAACTCACTCTGCATCGGTAACGACACTAGGGGAACAGATACCCACTATGCCACACCAAAACATGCCTGTCCTAGTGTGAAGCTGAACCAGGCACAACTTAGGACGAGAGCACTCGTGCACCCGGCGTGGAGGGAAGGTTCAGGCTATAAAACCTGATGAAAGTATGCGGGGTGGACCACCCAGCCGCATCGCAGATCTCCTGCAACGGGACTCCTGACAGGAGGGCCCTAGAGGACGCCATGCCTCTAGTAGAGTGGGCCCTCAAAGCCACAGGTGAAGGCAAACCGCGTACCTGATAGGCCAAGGCAATAGCCTGAACAATCCAATTACTAATTGTCTGCTTGGAAGCAGGAAGTCCCTTCTTGGGTGATCCAAAGCACACCAACAATTGTTCTGACCTCCTCCAGTGAGAGGACTTCTGAATAAAAATGTTCAATGCTCTGACAGGGCAGAGCAGATGAAGCCCCTCTTCTTCCGCCGACACATGAGGCGGAGGATGGAAGGCCTGAAGAACCACCGGCCGTGCCCTATTAGATGGCACCTTGGGCACATAGCCAGGCCTAGGATGTAAAATGGCCTTAACTCCTCCAGGGGCAAACTCCAGGCAAGTCGGCGAGATAGCCAAGGCCTGGAGATCCCCCACTCTCTTGAGCGAAGTAATTGTCAGGAGAAAGACCATCTTAAAGGTCAGGTTCTTTGCCGGCTGGCCTGCCAGGAGTGACATGATATCTGAGAACCACACCCGGGCCGGCCAGAACGGGGCTACCAGCAATAGACTGACCCCTTCTTTCCGGACCCTCTCCAGAACTCCCGTGAGCAGAGCGATCGGGGGAAAAGCATACAGGCGTAGTCTCGGCCACGTCTGTACCATGGCGTCCAACCCCAGCGGGGCTGGATGCGTGAGAGAAAACCACAGTGGACAGTGGGTCGTCTCTCGAGACGCGAACAAATCCACTTCCACTGGGCCGAACCTCTCGCATATCGACTTCACCACCTCTGGGTGAAGTCTCCATTCCCCGGGCCTCAACCCCTGCCTCAACAGGACGTCTGCTCCCTGATTCTGGTCCCCAGGGATATACATCGCTCTGAGAGACGACAGTTTCCCCTTGGACCACAGGAGGAGCTGATGCGCCAGTCTGCACAGAGGGCGCGACCTCAGACCCCCCTGATGATTCAAATACGAGACGAGGGAAGGTTCAGGCTATAAAACCTGATGAAAGTATGCGGGGTGGACCACCCAGCCGCATCGCAGATCTCCTGCAACGGGACTCCTGACAGGAGGGCCCTAGAGGACGCCATGCCTCTAGTAGAGTGGGCCCTCAAAGCCACAGGTGAAGGCAAACCGCGTACCTGATAGGCCAAGGCAATAGCCTGAACAATCCAATTACTAATTGTCTGCTTGGAAGCAGGAAGTCCCTTCTTGGGTGATCCAAAGCACACCAACAACTGTTCTGACCTCCTCCAATGAGAGGACTTCTGAATAAAAATGTTCAATGCTCTGACAGGGCAGAGCAGATGAAGCCCCTCTTCTTCCGCCGACACATGAGGCGGAGGATGGAAGGCCTGAAGAACCACCGGCCGTGCCCTATTAGATGGCACCTTGGGCACATAGCCAGGCCTAGGATGTAAAATGGCCTTAACTCCTCCAGGGGCAAACTCCAGGCAAGTCGGCGAGATAGCCAAGGCCTGGACATCTGCTCCATGGCAATTTATGTGCCATGAGGAATGCTGGCCCTGCCACAGACCTCTCGCAAAGCGGCCGTCCATGACCGCGCCCCAACCCGTAAGGGATGAGTCTGTCGAAACGAGCTTTCGGCGACATGACACTCCCAATACTGGGCCTCGGGACAGAAACCAAGGTTTCCTCCATATGGACAGGGCACGAAGGCATCGGCGCGTGGCCCTGATCATACGGAACGGATTCCCTCTTGAGGAAAACCCCTTGGTTTTCAGCCACCACTGTAGGGGTCTCATGTACAGAAGGCCAAAAGGTATTACGGGGTTTCCCCTAGTGTCGTTACCGACGCAGTGTGAGTTCCCTCGAGGGGGAACAACTTTTATGCTTGTTTAGTGAAAAACTAACATTTTAAAGTCACTGAAATAAGGCCAAAAAACACCTACAGAACATTTGTTCACAAGACTTTTGAGAACTGGATCTTGAAGTCTAGAGTTTTTGCTTCAAAATGATGTGAAAATCATCTTACTCACTCATTCACAGAAAACAATATATTGATTTAAATTTTCTAAGACACATTTTGTGTAGAAAAGGAATATGCGAGAGGGCGTGAATGATCATGCATAATGCTGTGATTCACACCTGAGAAGACAAAGGCCTGCATAATGAGCTGCATAATGAGCTGTCAGGTGTGTGACTGAGAGGGAATTGCTACAAGAAAGAATGTGAGGAAAAAATTAATTTATATATTTTTTGTTTGTAGTTTATTTAGAATATATATAACTATCACATCATTTTGGGAGTGTGTGCTTCACATGGTCTTAGCTGTGGTCCAGGTTCTTGTGCAGGCAGGAATCTCAGAGCCTGTGGAACATGTCAACGTCAGTCTCTGGTTTCCATGACCAAGTGGGCTGCTTTGCTTTGGCTCTCTTTGCAACAGGTTCTTTTGCACTGTTATTCTCACATCTGAAATAAAAAAGCAAGCATGCTGTTTATACAAACTACATTATTAACATTATTATGATGTTCACTGATACTAGTACTAATTTATTGAAACAAAGAACACAATTACCACATAGCAAACATATGTTACCATACAGTAAATAAATCAAATGAAAGTAACATCTGTAAAATAGTGAATGCACACTTACTCTAAGATTCTGAATGGAGTTGAAAACGGAACAAGCGTCCCCTTCTTGTGAGAGATGCAGGTGAAGGCAAGAGTGGTGCATTTAGTCCTAAAAGAATCTTATAAACAATCGTTAGCATTTTTTCCCCACAGTACCTTAGTATAGTATGCATACTTCATGAGAAAACAGAATGCCAATAACAAAGAAACTCAATTTTAACACTATCAACCACAAATAATATTACCATATAGTCTAGGCATAATAAAAGTACAATTACTATACTGTGCACTTACTCAGTATGATTTTCCAGCGAACTCAAAACTGAACGACACGTGTGCCTTTCTTGTGCAATTATGCCAGTGATGCAGACACAGTCCTAAACGAAAACTGAAACAGTTGTTAGCAATTACCAGAAGATGCATAGCTGATAAATAAATTGCATCACTGATAAGAAAGGACGCGCGTATATGTCTGTCGATGCATCACTTATTTACAGCTTACTTGATACGTTTACACATCAGACGATCGCGAACGCCAATGAC
>NW_015636071.1:40886-51526 GCF_001515625.1 Sinocyclocheilus rhinocerous
GGTATTTCACAGTAATGATTGGTCTAAACATTCTTAGACATTACTTTTATATTGTGTAAACAATTACTTTTATGTATTGTTTATAGTATTGAACATAAAACCATCCTCACGCCGTACATTTAGATGTAATGAAAGGTTGCCTTATCATATTTCAAAATGTTGCACTCGATTTCACACATTTTAGTCTGGAATTATAGTTTGGGAAAAGTCCAACTAGTAAATGTGTTAAGGTTTATGTCACAACAACACATTATCTAATGCAAATAAGAAACATTACTTACTCGGCATGAAAGATCTCAGCTGCTGGCTCTTGCGGCGCTCGCGTTTTGTTTGTGAGGTAAACATAAAGCTTTTTCCTCTCAGCGCGTCTTCTGGGGTAAATACAAGGCTTTTTCCCCTCAGCCCGTCTCCTGAGGTAAATACAAGGCTTATTCCTCGCAGCGTCTTCTTCCAAAAACGAAAAGTATCCGAGATGAACATGTTGCTGTTTTGTTTACAGTGATGTGGGCGTTTACATGTTGCGCGTCTCACGTGGGGATTTGTAATATCAATAGCGCGAGCAGCGTGTAGGCGTGATCTAATTAGAGACAATGAGAACAGACGGGAAAAACTGGACCTGTCGTTGGTTTCATACGGATTACTTTATCACAGAATATTTGTTTTCGGTTTCGTTTACTTCATTTAAGAGTAGACATGTCAAGCTTTCTATAGATATATTTCTCATGTCTGTATGTAAAGTATTCGCTGAGTTTCAGTTCATTTTAGTGACGCATTTCTAAAAGCAGTTTGCGGAGACAGTGAGGACTGAGAGCACACCCTGTTTATTTTCTTTATTTTACAAAAGCACATTGTTTTGTTGTTATTATGACTATACACAAATAAAAGTAGACCCTATGCAGTTTAAAATGATACCTTAATCTTATCTGTACAGTCAAAATTGACGTAATGGTTAGGGTTAGCTTATTTGCATATTTTTTTCTCATTCCAAATGATCAGAAAAGAGGAAACCAACAATAAAACAGGAGAAAGTACTGAATTACCAACAGGCTCATCAAAGCGTTTGATCCAGTCCTGATACACTTCTTCATTTCTCAAATAAACCCAAGCACCATTGTCATCGCTATTTCCAGCCCTATTTAGATCCAGATCACCCCTGCTGCCTCTACCACATCTCCCGGCTCTCCCACGCACAGCACAGCCACGTGTACAGCGGCCACTCCCACCTCGTTGGGGCAGCTAGTGCTACTTCCAGCCCTATTTCTCCTACCCCTGCTGCCTTTATCTCTAGCAACAGCTCTCCTATGGACACTACGACCACGTTCTCCCCTGCCACCCCCATCCCCGTTGGGGCAAAGGGTCGAAATGATCACTTGTTTGTGCTTCGTGAACACTCTCGCCTTGCACGGCTGCACCATTGCGCTGCAAAGATGTACCGGGAGAAGATAACCGATTATTAAACGACCGATCGTCATTTCCAAAAGGCAAAAATTCCCCTTCAGAGTCAGAATCGGCAAATAACATTTGCAACACATACTCACGGTACAACTTTTTATTAGCCATTTGGCAATTTTCTCTCACAATTTACTCGCACGCTATGAACTGAACTGCTTCCGCATCAATGACATGATAGCTCACTTGCTCTGCTATTTCCTTGAACACTTTGAATAGGAACGTGACATAATTTTGGTCTAGAATCAAAGTACTACATGTCTGCCATCTAGTGGTAGGGAATACAAATGAGATATTACACCATATTAGGAACTACAGTCTATTTGATTAAGTATGACGTCTTGTCGCAATTTTGCGACTTTGGCGCTTAGAGGGTTAAGCTCCCTGGTCTCTACTTCACCCCGCCCGTGACATTTCGCCATTCCATTGAACTGATTTCACATGTGATTCAGAGCGTGGTCACGCAACGTGTTCCAAAGCATTTCGACCCCTCGGGAAACTAGGGTTACATATGTAACCTAGTGACCTTATCCATGAGGGAACGAGACACTGCATCCTCTAGCAGACACTATGGGCCAGTTTTACTAACAGTTTGCACCAGCGCAAACTAATAGTAGTACTGTGAGGATTTGCTAAAGACATGCCATGATGAATTAGCGCTGAAAAGGCATGGACACAGTTATTTTTGTGTCTGACCTTTTTGAATATGCATTTGTAGGAGTTTCCCTTTCAGACACAAAATTTATGGGAGGAGAGTATTCAAATGAATTCCGCAACGTGATTTACTCATGGTTGCGCTCATCAAATTACTGATATTTGCACCGTTAATTAACGACCAAAAAAAAAAAGCATATCTTAAACTATTTTGCACTTGAAATGGCTCCTATTGCTGCTAGGAGGAGGCACCACAGAGAACGTCATTAGGTTACATATGTAACCCTAGTTTCCAGAGAGAACGAGACGCTGCGTCGCAAAATGCTTTGGGAACGCCTCTGTGTGACCACGCTCTGAAACACATGTGTAATCCGTCCGAGGGAATCCCGGGTAATGTCACTGGCAGGGATGACGTAGGGACCAGGAAGTATAAAAGCACATGCGGTGGAGACAGCGGCAGATTCTGGATTGAGAAGGAAGCGCTCGTAGGGATGAAGGAAGTATGGCTACGAGACGCAGTGTCTCATTCCCTTGGGGAACTAGGGTTACATATGTAACCTAATGACGTTCCCCTTCAGGAACTCCAGCTGCATCGCAAAACGCTTTGCGAACGAGTATGCCCACGTCTCCAGACTGACCAATCCCTGACCAGTGTGGATCGGCACAGCTAGGTCGAGAGAACTGAGGAGCCAGGAGTGGCATGAAGGTCAAGACTATAAAACTTGACGAAGGTCAGAGGGGTGAACCATCCCGCAGCGTCACAAATGTTGTGCATTAAAACTCCAGACGAGAAGGTCTTGGAGGCCGCCATACCTCTAGTGGAATGAGCCCTGACCCCCAATGGAGAGGGGAGATTAGAGGACTCGTAAGATGTAGTGACAGCATCCACTATCCACCTGCTGAGGGTCTGCTTGTTCGCAGGAAGACCCTTCTTATAAGGACCGTAACAAACAAATAACTGGTCCGACTTCCTCCACAGGGCAGCTCTGTGCTCACACTGGACACACAAAATTAAGCTTTTCCTGGTCAGAATCCTGAAAGGGAGGAGGACAGAATGCCTGAGGAATAATTGCCTGTGGAACAATAGAGGGTATCTTGGGGACATACCCCAGTGTGGGATACAGAAAGGCTCTCGCCATGCCAGGAGCAAACTCAAGACAAGATGGGGCCACTGACAGGGCCTGAAGATCACCAACTCTCATTAAGGAAGAGATGGCCAACTGAAATACAGTCTTAGTAGTTAGAATCCTCAAAGAAACCTCTTCCAGGGGTTCGAAGGGAGCTTTAGAAAGGGCCTCCAGAACCACAGCCAAATCCCAAGCAGGCACTCTAGGGCGTACTGGAGGCCTCAGCCTCTGGGTACCCTTGTGGAAAAGTGTTACTAGCAGGTTCCTCCCCAAAGACTGCTTGCCCAAAGGAGCATGGTAAGCAGCAGTAGCAGCCACGTAAACTTTCAAAGTGGAGGGGGATAACCCTGTGGCAAAACGATCTTGTAGAAATTCCAGCACTGGACCAACAGGGAAGTTAACAGTTAACAGTTAGCAGTTAGGGTCTAACTGATGTTCATCACACCATGAAGTGAAAAGATGACACTTAGCAGTGTACGATTTCCTCGTGGAGGGAGCTCTGGACTGGTATGGTCTCCACTACCTCAGTAGAGAGACCGGAAGCTATGAGTTGTGCCCCCTCAGGGGCCAGACTTTCATTAAAAAAAGTCTCAGAGTCGCAAACAGATCCACTTGTCCTCTGTAAAACTTCCTCCATATCTGCTCCACCACTTCTGGGTGGAGTCTCCATTTCCCAGGCCTCAGCCCCTGCCTCGACAGGATGACTGCTTCCTGATTGAGGTGCCCCAGGATGTAAACTGCTCTCAGTGAGAGCAGCTTCCCCTGGGCCCACAGAAGGATCTGGCATGCCAGCCTGTAAAGGGGGCGCGAACACAGACCCCCCTGCCGATATATATAGGAGACCACCGATGTGTTGTCTGTGCGAACTAGCACATGATGGCCTCTCAGGTCTGGGAGAAAATGCTTCAATGCTAGAAACACAGCCAGCATTTCCAGGCATTTTATGTGCCACATGAGATGGGGACCTTCCCACAGATGGCCACTCATGACCGCTCCCCAGCCTGTGAGGGAGGTGTCCGTCGTCAGCATTACACGGCAACACGGAGCCCCAACACGGGGCCTTGTGACAGGAACCAAGGTTTCTTCCACATGTCTAAGAACCGTAAGCCTAGCCGCGTGACCTTGATCATGTGGAACGGGTTTGCCCCTCAGGGAAAACCCTTTGGTCCTGAGCTACCACTGCAAGGGTCTCATGTACAGCTGGCCAAAAGGTATCACGTTGGATGCAGCTACCATCAGACCCAACAGTCTGTGAGTGACTGGCTTTCACTTACTCTCTTGACTGCCGTGAGGATCGAATCGATCTGAGCTGTAGACAGACGTGCCTACATCGTGGTCGAATCCCACGCTACGCCTAGATACGTGGTCCTCTGTACTGGAGAAAGTACACCGCCTCAACTACTGTTCTCTCTGTGGGGGAGTACGAGTGGCTCCGTTTTTGGACTTGTCTGTGAGAGGAGCTTGCACACAGCTGGGGCTGGTCCCGCCTACCAGCCCCATAAGAGCGGCGAGGGAGAAATTGCTGGAACGCCGCCGCTTGTTTCTTGGCCTCCTGAAATCTGTCGATGACTGTATTTACAGCATCGCCGAACAGACCCGAAGGTGCTAGCGGGGCGTCCATAAGAAAGACCCTGTCCTTTTCTTTGATGTTCCTGCTGCCGTGTACGCTTTACCCACCAAAGCCAAAGAAGTCCAAAGCGGCTTGGTGGGTAATGCCGGGGCCTTGAGGGACGATGCCGCATCGGGCGAGAGATTAATCACAAGCGTCTCTTCAACCCAGGGCATCGTCCCATGACCACGCTCTTTAAGTCCCACCATGTTGGCATAGTGAGAGGCATTGGGACTAAAGATGCGGGCCGAGAAAGGTTTATTCCACAATCTGGACACCTTGGCATGGAGGCAGTGACTCGCTAATCAAGCTAGCTGTTCGAACACTCTTCATGCACTTCAGTTGGCCAGTCAATGTTTAATTTGCCACAGCTCTAGTCACCACCTCCAAAAGCTCCTCAAACAGTATAGACTGTGGTGGCAAGTCCACAGATTCATCTTTGTCGGTACCCTCATCATCCTTCTCCTCAGAGAAAGATAAATGGAGCACAGAGCCCTCTCCAGGGGTGGAAGAAACCATTTCCGAATGTGCTTCTTTTCCCTGAGAGAGAGCGCTGGATCTGGCAGGTGAGGAAAGATAAAAGGACCTGCCTGTCTCTAATCCCTCTGCCACATACATTTGCGAACCCCACGATCTGAGTTGCCGCTCTGCCTTGGCAGAAGTGGGACCCGAACCGCGAGGAACGCTAGAGAGAGCGCCCTCCTCGAAGAGCGCTCTCTGGGAGCGGAGTGTCCGCATTGTGAGGCGAACACAATGCGGACAGTCAGCTCCCTCGACAGCTGACCGAGCGTGCTCCGCTCCCAGACAAGCAACACACAAACTGTGTGTATCCCCACCTGTAATGAAACGCGGGCAGGGAGGAACAGCCTGAAAGATTACTTGTCCACTTTCTTGTCTTTGCTTGCCATAACAATGATAATATGATACAACTTTCAAAGACAGACAACAATAAATAGAATGAACACACATAGATCACTTACTGAACAACAGAAGCTGCCGTTGTCTCCACCGCATGTGCTTTTATACTTCCTGGTCCCTACGTCATCCCCGTCGGTGATGTCACCCGGCATTCCCTCGGACGGTTTAAACACGTGTTTCAGAACATGGTCACACAGAGGCATTCCCAAAGCGTTTTGCGATGCAGCTCGAGTTCCTGAAGGGGAACAGAGAGCACATGGTAGAAGGGAGAGGTTTTTTTCCCAGATGTATTAATTTATTTGGAATGCCAAAAGAACACATTATCCGAACATACCGTTTGCCAAGCCATGTTATTTTTAATTTGCTTCAGGAAACAAAAGATGACTTTGAATCCTCAACTAGGGGTCACACAATACCAGGTCTATCAAAACTTCTTGCAACCCTTCATTTTTGGACTCTGGTTCTAGGTACTGTGGCTTCTTTATTTATTTATTCTTTATTTGCGACTACGCTCATTTGCGCTGCTCTTAAATGAGATGTTGCATCTGTGTTCTTTAATTTGCACGTCGTATGTAAATCTCCCGCAGAAATTTTCACGCCCGTCTGCACTGTTTTGGAATTGTGCTAATTTGCCCTTTTTAGTAAAACTGGCCCAATGGGTACTGTTGCAAGCTGGACCAATGTTTGAAGCACATATGAAATAAATCCAATCCGCTCCGCAATGTTTACATCTCCTAATTTTGGATACAAATAAAATGCCAGGTCATGCATAGATTATCTGGTCTCTTTGCATTTAAATCTAGAAAAAAATCTATTTTAGACTAAAAAATCTCTATGTGAACACACGTGCCCGAAAAAGTGCGGGGGACAAATCTATGTTTTATTAAAAGTGCGGGGGACACATCCCCATCTTATTCTATGCCCATGGGCATGCACCACTTCTCACAAAACTTGTTTTCATCATTATATGGCAAATAATAATAATAATAATAATAAAACTATACTATTTATTTTTATAGGTTAAGTATTGTGATAATTGCACAGAATTCACTCATTAGGCTAACTTGTGAGGCAGCTGACTGGATGGGCCTGACTGACAGGTGGATTGGCCCAGGTCCACCAATAGCTACATGACTGGTATCATGATAAAAAACAAAAAAACAAAAGTGACTTTACACTCTGTGGCTACTGGGCATGCGCACATCAATACAGAGTAATTTTTGTCACGCTGAATAACAATAATTACTCTATTTGCATTAATGTAAGGGGTAGGTTTAGGGTCGGGGTAGGTATAGACGTTAATAAAACACAATCTAATAGGTAGAAAATTAAATTTATTGTTGGTTTTCGTCCATAGCTGTATCCCTTCTAGCCACAACCGCTGAATTTGAACCACTGAATTTGTGGAAGCGAATTTGTAAAGTGAAATAAAATGGACCGAAAATTGCCTGTCAAATATTATACATCGTATATATAAACAAATAGAATATTTCCGAAGTGAACGCTGGAAGCCGAATATGGATTATTAAATTTTTAATTATGAAAATGTGTGTGAAATGTCTAATCAAAACATTCACAGCTTAAATAAACAACTATGTTGAATTTTAGCCCTGACTATTGCTATTATTCAGCCGTGACTAAGCTGACTATTGTGGAAAGTGTGCCATTCTGTGTCGATCTGTGTCTGTTGCATATTCCCAAACATAAAGTGCTCAGTATGCACGATGGAAGCAGCGCTTATTGCAAGTACAGTGTTATTAACATCGTTAATCAAGGCATGACTCCAGTGCTCCGAATGTGTTGTTATGTGGAGCATAAGCAAGAAAACTGTTGTTTAAGATGCAGAGTTGATCTGGTCCAAAACACACATCATGTTTGAACTGACAGGACAGAATATCAAGGGCAATGAGAGGAAAGGTACACTTCAGTGGTTTTACACTATTTTCTGAAGATGGGCCTGCCCTCTTTTTTTTCAGACCATTCAATCAGGGATGGCCCTCTTGCACTGTGGGTTGGGAAACTTTAGTCGCCACCACAAGTGTATGCATTTAAGGGATTGCAGGTGTTCTAAGGCTGCAGGCCTCAATATTTCTGAGGGTGAGTCCTGGAGTATAACCAGACTGAAGACTCCACAGGGTCTCAAGCCCACTGGGGAATCAGTTGTCGAAAAGATATTAAGCTAAAAGAAAGTTGTCAAAGGATAGTTGTACCTTCTCCTTCTCTCAGACATATATGAGGTTCAGCCAGAGATGTCACTCAGTCATCACTAACCCTGCCATGGAGTGACTAATCATGTGAACCGCATGTTTGATGACTTGAAGTGTCAAATTATTCACCAGTCTGTGCTTTTTGGTTTTAGAAATATTTAAGCTCAATTTGACAGAAATTAATAAATATAAACAAGAGAGGTTTACAGACTGGGCCAATGGGGACTTGGGGCCTCTGACTATTAGGAGCCACCAGCTGAGAGGTGATCCAACACTTGGAAACAAGCTACTACAGATGTAAAATTGACATAAATAGGTACAGACTGAATTTGTACCATTGGCTATTGCCACACTATCGACTATTGAAATACATTTTATTTGTTCTTACAGTATGCTCCTGCATCCCAGTGACCCTACAGAGAACAAGCAATTTGGAAAATGTACAGATGGATGGATGTTATTTGTTCTTGTATCAGCCTCAAGGACAGGTGTAAAAATCTGGCAGAAGTAAACTCTTTAGAATTACAGCACAGTGTCGGTCTATTTCTATTTAGTATACTGCTATTTTCAATATATTGAATTGCCCCTTGGTAATTTTCTTGGTAATATAATTTTCAATATATATGTTGCCCCTTGGTAATATTATTAGATAATACGGGATTAGTTTCCACTGTTATGTTGATGATACTCAACTATATATCTCAACAAGACCAGATGAAACTTCTAAATTATCTAAATTATCTCTAGCAGAGTGTGTTAAAAATGTAAAAGATTGGATGACCAATAATTTTCTCCTATTAAATTCGGATAAGACAGAGATATTACTTATTGGACCAAAAAACAGTACACAGAATCTCTTGGATTACAATTTGCAACTAGACGGATGTACTGTTACTTCCTCTACAGTCAAAAATCTGGGTGTTATATCAGATAGCAACTTGTAGCTAGTTCATGCATTCATGACCTCTAGACTGGACTATTGCAATGCACTGTTAGGTGGTTGTCCTGCATCTTCAATAAACAAGCTACAGGTAGTCCAAAATGCAGCGGCTAGAGTCCTTACCTGGTCAAGAAAATAAGATCATATTACCCCAATTTTACAGTCTCTGGACTGGCTACAAATTATTTTCTGTATCAGTTACAAAATATTTTAACTTACCTATAAGGCCATAAATGGGTTAGCTCCTGCGTACCTAACTAGTCTTCTACCACGCTACAATCCATCACTCCCTAAGGTCACAAAACTCTGGACTTTTGGTAGTACCTAGGATAGCAAAGTCCACTAAAGGAGGTAGAGCTTTTTCGCATTTGGCTCCCAAACTCTGGAATAGCCTTCCTGATAACGTTCAGACACACTCTCTCTGTTTAAATCTAGATTAAAGACACATCTCTTTGGCCAAGCATTCAAATAATGCATCTTATAATCTTGTACTGCAGTTATATCTGATCAAATGCTTGGTTGAAACAGCAGCTACACTAATTATGTCGCTATTTGTTTCTCTTTTTTTGCCATGGGATTGACATCCCGTGGTAACTAGGATTTACACAAGCTTCAGTCTGGATCCAGAACACCTGAGAAGAGATGATGCCAACCCCTCAGAGGACCTCAGATGATGCCAACCCTGAAACAACATACAGAACTACCACATTTTGCTATAAGTTTGATTGCATCATATAATAATTGCTGTTAATAGTGTTCATCGTCTGTTTGATTACCAAATTTTGCTATAAGTTTGATTGCATCATATAATAATTGCTGTTAATAGTGTTCATCATCTGTTTGGTTACGTCTTTAATAGATTTTTCTGTACATTTCTGCCATATGTAGCAAATTAGCTCAAAAGGGAAATGTATATAAATAATTACAATTAATTATGATTAATTACAATTATTTATATCAGCTGCCAGTAGTAAATGTTGCAGAATTAAATTGCCTTCAACTAATCTGTTTGTCCAGCGAACATTCAGTTTAAGTTCATATCAAGGATATTTTCGTGGCCACAGAAAATACTTTCATACATTATTAATGCATTAGAGCATGTAGCGAGGATCAACATCATAAAGGGACATTAATTTGCAAGGCAGAATCAGAAACTCATGTAATTTGTGCACAAGAGTTTTATTAACTAAACACTAACACAAACTAGTCTAACAAACAAACAAACAAACAATCACTCATACATGGGAAAGGGCAAATGAGGCGTGATGGATGAAACCATCAGGAAAAACCAGAGAACGAAGCTATGAAAAGAGTCAACCACCTGAGTGAAACCATCAGCTCCATTTTAAAACGGGGTCTACAGCTTATACTAAACCTCTGTTTCGTTTAGTTGAATGTACGATACTTGCATTGCCTTGGTCGTTGTCGAGTGTCCGGATGCAGTCTCGGATGGAATTCTTGATTGCTTCAAGGTTTTGGACTTGCGATCACATTCTTCCGGGTTTGAATAATGATGAATTCCAAAGATGTTCTGACTCGATGGTGATTGGGAGTTTCTTCCCAGTGGAAAGTGAAAAAGAGCTAAGAGAGACATCAGCTGAGATCCTAGGATCTTTGGTGAATGGAAAGACAAGGCCAAAGCCTGGTGCAGACTTTAGGGTGTCCTTAGAAGACTAGCTTATCCCCATCTTCTCAGAATCTAACAGAACCGCAGACTGACTGACTATGTGTTGGAG
>NW_015636071.1:51763-51872 GCF_001515625.1 Sinocyclocheilus rhinocerous
AAACAGTCTAAGACAATATACAAGAACAGTAACAACATACACAATGACCTGAAGTATATGTGTGTTAATTGTGTTAATTCTTTTCCTATGAATTAATTAGAGAAGAGTC
>NW_015636071.1:52945-57293 GCF_001515625.1 Sinocyclocheilus rhinocerous
CTCGATTGGGTGTTGATGCAAAATTACTACAGGTTCTTAGAACACTAATATATTGCCTATGTACCAACATATAATATACACGCTCGTTTAGATCATCAGAAGGCGAATTCATAGATACTTAACATGGTAGGATTACATATAGGTAAGATTACATGAACGAGTGGTTCTATCATAAGCATGCATAAAACAGTATACAATACAAAAGACAATATACAAGAACAGTAACAACATACACAATGACCTGAAGTATATGTGTGTTAATTCAAAGAAAGGTTTTCCTATGAATTAATTAGAGAAGAGTCAATTTTTATGGGCATTATGTGTCTGTTTTAGAGAGAACCGAGTAGGAGGAAGATTCTCTCTACATACTTTTAGGTCGTAAAAGTTTATCTGATCTGGCTGAGGTGTCCTGGTTGCCATGGTAACCAGGGGCCTGGTGTCGTTCACAGACATCCTGGCACGCAGTATGTTTATTGGGTAAGGGGTCTGTGACTATTTGTTAATCTAATGAATAATTGATTTGTTAAATCTAATGAAAAATGGTGTGTCTGATTGGTCCAAATGCTACACATATGTACATTAACTGGCAGTCACCACTGATAAGCTTCTACTAGATATTGTAGAAACCTAATTTTTCTGTAAAGTTGCTTTGCAACGATTTGTATCAAATTATTTGTATCTATACAAATAAACTTGAATTGAATACTTCAAACAATGATCCTACAAATGCAAATCTGTATAATAGAGGAAGTTAAAGTTCTCTGTAGAACATAATCTTAGCTAACTCTCTATTATATTTTAACCAGGCTACAACTTAAGATGAGTTAAATAACTGGCTCAATAAAGAGTCTTTTGTAAGACCCAACTCTGCACAATCTATAAAATATAGAAAAGACTAATACCATAAATCTGTGGAGCGGCTGGTATATTGACAGTAACAAAGTACTTCTGCCATCCTAGCTCGCTGTGCTTTGATAAATAGCTCTGTAATGCTTGCCTAGTAACTCATTACACCCCATAAATGAGTTGACCCCCATGTGTGTTTGCTTTAAGTAATCAAATTCGATTCAGTTATTCAGCAATGCCTGGCTGCATTTGCTACATGTCCTGCAGTAAATTGTCACAAGACTGAATCATATCATTGCCACCCAGTTAAAATTTTTTAACATAACTTTGATCGGTCAGTTATTAATTTTACAATTTTAGTACAAGCAGTGGAAACTGATTTTATATTTGACTTTACATTTGCATTACCAAGTTATTAACATTTGGTAAAAAGGTAATTAAAAAGGTTTAAGGTCATTAAATAACTGAACTCATTCTTTATATAATTATTCTTTATATTCTTAAGAATGGTACTATAAAGAGATACTTTTCATAATGTCTATAAGTTTGTTCATATTAAATGACACTAACATATCATTAACAAACCCTTAACTGTTCCCTAATTGTGAATACTGTAATTGATAAGGCAATGTTCACATTTGCCATTAATTGTTGTGAATAGTAATGTAGCTTTAATTTTTTTTTTTCGTCCATTAATGGTTTACTTTATTAATTTTAAATCAAGATCTATTAGAGGGAAGTTACTTTATCTGAAAACCTTAAGGGTCTTTAACTAGACTTCTAATAGCTAGACTATCTGCTGGTCTAGATGGCAAACATTTAAAATTGATAACTACAACCTTTGGGCCGTTGTTTAACTCAGTGCCCCTATTCATTTATTAATCTGGCTAGAAATGAGGGAAATGTGAGAAAATGTGCTCCATTAGATGGGCTTGAGTAGTGAAGGTTCTCTTTGCCAGAAGCTCTGCACATTCAATTACTTTTATACTTCAGACAATGAGGAAAATGCTAGAGGTGCTTGTTCATAGTTTTGAAGCTCAATCAATGAATAAAAAGTAGAATTTTGTCCGCAGCAAAAAAGCAGCAATTAATTTTAAAGACAAGACATTTCCCTGTATGATTCACTGTTCTCATTAGTTCTTAAGTGAAGACAAGTAAAATCCTGACAAGTAAAGTCAAATCAGATCAGATCAAATTAACTGAAATGAAGTCAAGTATAGTCTTTTCTTTCTGACAAAGTAAAATAAATAATGTAATCCACGGGGAGCTTTTGCTGCACCAAGATTGGTAAAATAAGAACTAGATCACACATGTTAGATTATCTGTAGTAGATTTCTAAAGCATATGACTGGGGGAGACTTCATTCCTTTTCAAGAGATCACTTGATGCTGCATCAGTAGTTAGTCTTGTTCGAGATGCATTGGTGCCAGGGCTTGAAAACGAAAAAAAAAATCCAATTGGTTCACTCGGAATCGAATATCAGAATCGATATTTTAACGTTTCTGTTCCTGCGTTCCTCTGTATTATTATCGTTCCGAAACCAGTTTGCCTAGAACAAATACTGGTTAATAATGTTATTTTTTTTACTTTTTCTTTGCCTATAATAATAATAATAATAATAATAATAATAATAATAATAGCCTAATAATAATAATTAATAATAATAATAATAATAATAATAATAATAATAATAATAATAATAATAATAATAATAATAATAATAATAATAATAGCCTAATAATAATAATAATAAAGTACAGCGTTTTCTACTCAAAAAAAAAACGAGAAAAAAAAAACAGGAAGAGATCAGGGCTATTTATCAAGCTTACATTTTCTCAGTTATTCAAACAGAAATGAGCAAAGAATTTTTACATTAACAAAGAACATCATATCTGACTTCAGTCTAGCACGAGTATTATGCTCTTTAAAAACACTCCCGACTCCCGTTATAATCAGTGAAGCTATAGCTACAATGTATGACGAATAAATCTCTTACCCCTTATTTACACTGCACACGTCTGCGGTGCGACACGGCCACCAGAGATGATCACGGCTACTCACCAGCCACGCCGCGGCATGTTTCTGAAGCGGCTCTCCGCGTTGCATCACTAAGATAGGCGCCTATATTTTTGACGGATAATAATAATATAATAATCGTCTTGCTGTCGTCAAAGAAATCAGCAACAGGCGATATCTCTGACTATCATCGATACACAATATCATCTACCGGCACAACCCTAAATTGAATGTTGCGATGACGATTAGTTTCCTTACCATAATGTATTCTCTTGAAAACTCTTTATTGTCAAATGTGTGTTGAATGTAAACTCCTATTAGGAATTTAACCATTCAATGTGAATTTATCTGAGAATATTCTTAACCCTCATCCGTCCCTCGGGTCATTTTGACCGTTTGAAATGACATTTGATCGTTATGTTATGAGACTTTGTTACTTTTGTCAGACTTGAACCAGGAATACATGAAAAACATTTTTTAGAGTGAATTCGAGCAGTTTAAGTGGGCGCTATAAAAAAAGTATCAAAAGGTCATTTTGACCCGCCACTGGCAAAGCATGGAATTTTAAAAAAAAAGATTTTTTTTATTTAACTTTGTCACACTTGAGCATGGAGCACACACAAAAAAATTTGAGTCAAATTGAGGATTCTATGTGGGTGTAATAAGGGTGTAATGAAAAAAGTAACAAAAGTGTCCCTCGCGGGTCATTTTGACCCGGCCATAGGAATGAGTGGAATGTCCGAAAAAAACAGCATTTTTTAATTTATTTGATTTTTTTTACTACATAAAATCTGACACAATCCAGAAAAGATGCATACCCAAACAAAGAGCTGAGACTGCAGAATGTTCCCAATGCACATAAAAAATCACATACCCACACGCACAGGCACACACACACACACACAAACACAAACACACACACACTCCCATTGAAACACATTATAGCATTTATGATTTTTGATTTTTTTTTTTTGACTTAACAGTTAAATTTGAGTGATGGGGTGGAGACAAATGAGTTTATATCATATTTATATTTTTAAATGAATCTTTTATATTTATTACATATTTATGAAACTGTATGAATATGCATGTGTTTGGATTAAAATTCAGTATAATTTTTTTTTTTTTTTTACAAAATATAGTTTTTTTTAATGTTTTGATATATATTTGAAAGCCTAATTTTACCCCACCAGATGACATCAGAGACACTCAGTGACCTAGGTCCTGATGGATCATCATGTTTAAAGTATAAATATGCAGAAATTGTGTCTTTCTTTGTTTTTTTTTTGGTGAAAAAATATATAAAAATATACTAATTTTCATAAAAATATCCAGAATTTAATGTGAATAAAATAAAAAAATCACCAAATAATAAAAAAGAAAAAAAACCTACATAACAAATTTGGAAAAAAGGGAAAATGGACCAATATAAGCTTTCTGGACCAAAAATAAAATTAGTGTCATTTTTGGCCTTCGGGTCATTTTG
>NW_015636071.1:57354-66945 GCF_001515625.1 Sinocyclocheilus rhinocerous
TTAAATAAGGAAATCTATTCAGTGATTGGTCCATGCGTATTTCGTCATCCAAAATCCCGTTTGTGGCACAGCAAAGTGTCGTGAATCAACTCTAAGGCTGACACTTAAGATTTGGTCCTACCCTTCGCCTAAATTACGACTGCTTGATAACTAACTTTTAAGCGCAGCTTTGAGCCAAGAAGTTTTGTACACTTAAGTCAATTCTTAGCAGCGTTCTTGAGAGTAATTCTCAGAAGCTTCTCAAAGTGCCATTTTAGTCTTAAGTGCTGAAAATTCATTAAATTTACTCCTACTTTCAAACTTAAGTATAAAAGCAAGTTATCACATTTCTTAACCCTTTGACGCGTAAAAAATAAAAAAAAGATATAAAACAGGCATGCATTGCAGTCTTTTGTTCCCGCTAAGGAGTGACCTCAAGCTGACGTCACTTTTACCTCACACTGGCCTCGCCTTATTTGATAAACAAAGTTGCATAAATTCAAAACAGTTTTTCATTATTTAAATAAGTAAAAATGTCTGACAATCATTTTAAAAGAAGAAAATTCACAAACGAGGAAATTGTGGAGATTTTTTTAAATTCTGATGAGGATTTTGACAGCGAGGCAGACAGTGACAGCGATGAAGACCTTCCCTCAAACCTTGAAGCTCTTGACAGAACTGAAGATGAAGAGACTTCCACAACGCCCACCCATGTTTTTGCTGAGGCAGACAGGATAAACTCATCATCCTGGAAGGTAACAAACCTTTTTAATCCTCCAGGCCCAGGGGATTTCGATGACCAACTGTGTGGAGTGCAAAATCCTCCAGAATCCCCCAGTGAGGTGAACTGTTTGAAATGTTCCTCACAGAAGATGTTGTCAGAGAAATTGTTGAGGAAACAAACCGCTATGCCTCAGAAATACAAGAAGGAGAGATGAAAGGGAAAATGGTTAAATGGGCTCCTACAAGCATCCCTGAAATGTACACATTTCTGGCATCAGTTCTTCTAATGGGGATGGTCAAAAAACCGTCACTCCGTGATTATTGGAGCACAGACCCCATGCTCTTGACACCATTCTTCCGGTCTTTGTTTTCACAGGACCGCTTTCTCATACTCCTCCGCTGCCTTCACTTTGCAAACAACACAACAGAAATTTTAAATGACCCTCTGAAAAAAGTCTGAAAAGTATTCAGTACTCTCACCTCCTCCTTTCGTCGCATTTTTGTGCCATACAGAGATCTCTGCGTGGATGAGTCCCTGATGAAGTGGAAAGGCAGGCTGGCATTTCGTCAGTTCATTCCATCTAAAAGACACCGATTTGGGGTTACATTTTTTGTTTTGTGTGATGTGCTCACTGGCTACGTGCAGGACATAATCATCTACTCCGGATCTACCAGTGACATCCAACACTACCAAGGTCTTGGAATTTCTGGGTCTGTTGTAATGACAATGCTAGCACCTTACCTTAAAAAGGGTCATGTCCTTTATGTGGACAACTGGTACAGCAGTCCCACACTTTTCCAGCACCTCCTGTCTCTTGGCACTGGAGCCTGTGGGACTGTGTGTGCAAACAGGAAAGGGATGCCAACATTCACCTGTAAAATGACAAAAGGAGAAATAGAATTCAGAGAAAATGGATCACACTTGGCAGTCAAATGGCATGACAAGAGGGATGTTCATGTCCTTACCACAGTCCACCCAACAGGAATGGCAGCCACAGGGAAGCTTGATCACATCGGCAACCAAAGATGAAGCCAGTGTGTGTGCTAGAGTACAACAAAAAAATGGGGGCTGTTGACAAAGCTGACATGATGACTGGTTTTCTTGAGTGCGCCAGAAAGACCACCAAGTGGTACAAGAAGGTTTTCTTTCACCTACTTGATACGGTTGTACTCAACAGCCAAATAGTGTACCGGCAACTTACTGGTGAGAAATTTACACAAATCATCAAAGAATAACTATAAACAAGATAAAATTGATTAAACTGTCAATTAATGTAAACTAAACTGTAATGAACATAGCCTGTATACTGTCACATAGCCTACTATTATATCCTCCTCCTTCCTTACTCCCCATTGATGTGCTCTACTATCAATAGGGAAGGAAATCACCTCCATGCAATTCAGGATGAACCTAATGAGAGGGCTGCTGGAGGAGTACAGCACATCCCGATGTCCATCCAAAGGGGGCCGTCCTGCTTTGGACACTCCTCTGCGCCTTACAGCCAGGCATTTTCCATCTGAAGTACCTCAGACCACTTCCCAGGGCAGCCGGACCAGGCGGCACTGCAAGGTCTGCCTCTCCAGTACACGCAAGAGCAAGCAGAGGCGCCTCACCAAATACATGTGTGTGCCGTGCAACACTCCCTTGTGTGCTGCCCCATGTTTTGAGGAGTACCACACACTGAAGCATTATTAAGCCTGTAAAAAAATAAGAAAAGAAAAGTTTGTGAAGAGTTTTAAATTTTTTTAATCTTTGTATTTATGAACATATTTCCATTATTCATAATTAAATTTGTACATTTTTTGTAAATTTTGTAAATGTTAAACAAAAAACATTGACTATCTGACTTCAGTCTAGCACAAGTATTATGCTCTTTAAAAACACTCCCGTTATAATCAGTGAAGCTACATACACTGTATCATGAATAAATCTCTTACCCCTTATTTACACTGCAGACGTCTGCGGCACGTTACGGCTCCGACACGGCCACCGGAGCTGATCCCGGCTACTCACCGTGCTGCGTCACTAAAGATAGGCCCCTATATTTTTGACGGATAATAATAATAATAATAACAATCGTCTTGCTGTCGTCAAAGAAATCAGCCACAGGCGATATCTCTGACTATCGTCGATACACGATACTATCGTCTACCGGCGCAACCCTAAATTGAAGGTGAATTTGTTTCCTTATCATGATGTATTCTCTTGAAAATTATTTATTGTCAAATGTGTGTTGAATGTAAACTACTATTAGGAATTTAACGTGTCTCCCCTGGTGGAGCTTCCTTGAGGATCCCGATCAAAGTAAATCTTCTATACCAGGTTATGTGGTACCATGTGGCATTATCATTTGAAAATGTGGGAACTTTGGGTTTGGCCTTAGAATGGGGCTTAGTTCAATTCTTTCGTCAGAGACCTTTTAGAATGCTTAAGCTTTTAAGGGGCAGCTCTTGGTGTCATGGTGTAGAAAGTGCAACTTGGATCACTGCCCTGTTGGGTTACCCTGCAAACAAGCCTGCACTGGCCCTTTATGGGCCCACTTAGGGCTAGCCTAAGGGCCCCCAGCGGGCTGCCAGCGCAGGTCCTCTGAGATTTTGCTCATTGGCAAAACGCTGGCCCCTTAAGCTGGCTGCACTAGACGATTTTCAAATCTTAAAAGATTTTAAAACCATGGGAGACCACAGACATGAAGACAGTTCAACCGATTTTTAGCCTTATAATCCTCTGAATGCGCACACTAGATGATTACACCAGACCACACACTTGATGATTGTAGGAACGATTTCACAGTGACGAGATCTCACGGACACTCGCAAGATCAAACGTGACTAGAGAAGAAAAACAAATAGAGGACAATCGATGTTGTCAGCTGACTCTCCCGACGCGCGTTCTGTTGTACAATGAAAAACAAAGTATAGAAAAGAATATGGGTGATGTTCTCTGCTTCATGGCATGTTTGTGGCTGCAAAGTTTCAGCTATAGAAGCACGCAACATCCGGTAGGTGACGCTTGCTCGCTCTCATTGGCTATCGCGGGTATCACGTCAGAGGCAGCCCAATCAAGAGTCATAAATATCAAACATGTTTGATATTTACGATTTGAGTTCGGCGATGCTCAGTCTCGATCGGGAGCAGTTAAAGAGCAGTAAAAGCAGTTAAATAATCGTAATGACATACGATTATTTAATAGACCACACAATAGAGGATTTTTTGGACAAAAAATTGCTTGCGACAAGCCATGAATCAGGCCACACACCCCCGATCGTTCGGGGGTGCAAATCGGGCTTAAAATCGGCCTTAAAATCCTCTAGTGTACGGCCAGCCTTAGTGCTGGGCCTGCACGGGCAGCCCTCACTTAACCCCCAGGAAGCCCTCACTATTAATCAAGTGTGCCCAATCCTGGTACTGGAGATCTACCTTCCTGCAACCCTGATCAAACACACCTGTCTGCAATTATCAAGCACGCCTTCAGATCCTAATTAGTTGGTTCGGTTGTGTTTGATCAGGGTTGGAGCTGAACTCTGCAGGAAGGTAGATCTCCAAGAACTTTAGTTTCACTTTAAATACTTTTCAGATATTATAACTTAAGTCTTCGGGAAAAACAGTTATACACATCTGAAATGGATGCAGTCACCACATAACTAATGTCTATATTGTCAAAAACGTACAGTAGTCAAAGGGGTTTCAAATCAATGGATTTATTAAATACAAAATAGAAAACATTAAATTCATGTTAATGCAGCTACATATAGCCAAAAATGCAAATACACAAAAAGTAAAAAAAAAAAATACAATGCAAACAAAGCAACGTACGATTGTAGGATTCCGTCATGTGCGTTAAAGTCTTATCTGTAGTACTTCAATGTCCAAACACTGTCCATAGCTGAAGTTGGATGATAGCAAATGAATAATCAAACCTCTTTTAAAGAAAACACGCCACAGCTCTCAAACACCAGACTCTTCCTAACCAGGAAAAGTCAAAAATAGTCCAGACTATGGTCTCACGTCAAAAAAGAACTTTAAATCTGAATGGACCATGATGTGGTAGCCTCACTGATAAAGAGTCCTCCTAAAATGCATACAAATACACTTTCTTAAACTCTTAGCATTAATCCAAACATAGGCCATACATACATTTAACATCTCTGCAAAAAACATCAGCAATGTACACTTTTAAATTGGAAAAAAAAAACTCCTTTAGACTGGGCTTGAAATGGCACGTTTCCCAACCAGGACACAGCACAACGTGTTCAGCAGGTGAGCCATGTTGGATACTGCTGCTTGCTATTGCTAACTCCCTTCTTCTTCTTCTTCTTCTTGTACGATTTAATGGCGGTTGACAAGCCAACTTATGGTGTATTACCGTCACCAACTGGACTGGAGTGTGAAGCATTAACGGAAAAGAGGGAGAAAGGAAAAAAACAACAACAAAACAAATTAAATAAATAACTAAAACAACCGGTAGTATTAATATGAAATTTAAATTATCCTTTCTAATCCTGTTATCTTCAGATATCTAAGAATTTCTCTCATAATACTTGTATTTCCTGAGGCACAACTTAAAAGATTTGATATAGTGAAATTAATTACTCCTGTGTTTCTCAGTTTCTTAAATAACTCCTCTCTTTCTTTGGTATATACTGCACAATGTAGAAGTACATGCTCAATAGTCTCTGCTTCACTGCATGTAGTACATAATCCTGACTGATTTTTCCCTATTGTGAATAATGAATGATTTAAACTAGAATGTCCTATTCGAAGTTGAGTAACAATAGAAAAGAAGACATAATAATTAAAGCATATTCTCCCTTTGCCAACTTGTTTTTGGATATTGTATAGGTGTCTGCCCTTTAAATCCTTGTCCCACATTTCCTGCCACTTTTTATTCATGTGTTCTTTAATTCTTCCTTTTATTTCTAATTTACTTTACTAGTGGAATTTGTACCTCAACGTTCATATGTTTCATTGCTTGTTTGGCCAGTTTATCGACTATTTCATTTCCTAGTACTCCTACATATGCAGGTACCCATAGGAACCTCAGGACTGTACCAATTTCCTGAATCCTAAGCAGATTTATAAGTACTTAGATTAATCCTTTCTTGATGTTGATTGTTCACTTATTAAACTATTTAAAGCTGACAAGGAATCTGTACAAATGACTACCCTAGTATACGTATATACAGCTGCAGCTGAATTTCCTGATGTAGGATCTTTAGAACCATCTGTGAAGATATGGAGCATTGAAGAGTAATTTTGATCTAGATATTGTTGAACAATAACCTCATTAGATATAGTTTTCTCTTTCTTAACCATATATTGTAGATGAAAATCTACTTGAGGTATAGGAAGCAACCAAGGAGGAATATTCGGTATTACAACAGAGGGACTAACTGAGATTTCTGTAATGCCCAAAATCTTAGCATCTCTAGTTGCTGTCCAACCAAAATTTTTGATTTTATTTTTCCCATATTCCCAGCAATCCTTCAATATGTCCTTTACTGGATGTAATTCTGAATGCCCTTTTACATTTATCCAATAATTCATAGTTAATTTCAATTTTCGTAAACTTATAGACATTTCTCCCACCTCCACTTGTATGGCTGATATTGGAGAAGATCTGAAAGCTCCACTACATATTCTTAAAGATTGTGCCCGAACAGTTTCTAATTTTTTAATCAAGGATTTAGATCCATAAAGTATGCATCCATAATCAATTGCTGACCTAATCAGTGCAATATATATTATTTGTAAAGATTTCCTACTAGCTCCCCATTCCATTCCTGTTATAGCTTCTTCTTCTTCTTCTTTGGTGTTTATTGGCGGTTGGCAAACCAACTTGTAGGTGCATTACCGCCACCGTGGTATAGCTAACTCCCTCTACCACATGGCTTTACTTAAGGAAACCTAAAACACCCTAGCACCCCTAGTGGTAAGGAAGAAAACTGACCACAAAATTCTTATTAACAGGCTCATGTCTGTTACACCTCAAATATGGCTCGTGAGATCCACTTTCCTGCAGAGTTTAGCTCCAACTTTGATCAAACTCGCCCACCTGTGATTTTCTAATGATCCTGAAGACATGCTCAGGTGTGTTTGATTAAGGTTAGAACTAAACTCTGCAGTAAAGTGGATCTATTGAACCAGATTTGAGGATCCGTGGCCTATATGAAACAACAGGTTCCTAAAAGGTCTCTTTTGGTTTGAGCCATTCCAGTTCAATTGAGTGGCTAAAGAATGGCCAGTCAATGTTGTTTGTATTCTCCTAGTTACATTACTGGGCTGTCTACACAAAACCTGCATGGGCCCAAAGGATACAAAAGTTGCTCTGGGCCCGAACGGGTTGGCCCACATTGGGCCATCATAGGATTAATGTGGACAGTACGCTAGTGTGGCCTGCTCACAGAGAACCTGCGGTGAGCCCAAAGCTGTGGGCCTCGCCTGGGCAAGCCCGCACTGGGCCTGTTTAGGTTTGGTGTGGGCTGGCCCTAGCCCACTGTGCCCGCAAAAAGCCAGCATGGGCCCCGCAAGGACATGTTCGCAGGGTAGTGCTAGCATTCCTTCAGAATCTTTTTTTTTTTTTTTTCTGCAGCCATGACCCCAGGTACACTTAAGGTGTATGTGGTGGAAATTGTTGCTGAGCACACACCAGTTGATGTATCTCTAGGGAAGCATTCACTTTCTTTTTTCTTGTTTCATGCATAGTATAAAATGGCTGAGACATTTCCATCTGGCTTGTGTTCCTTCTTGCATCTTATTTGCAATCCTAAAGGGTTTACTGGGGCCTCCATTTGAACTTCTTGAATCAGCTTCAGATAGAATTCAGACGGTTTTGTTTTTAGCCTTGATATCCGTGGTCAGACACCAAGAGGATTGGTGATTTACAGGCCTTATTAGGGAACATATCCTTTATAGATTTTGCTTTCAGTCTGGTGAAGGTTTTGTTGCAACCAAAGCTAGGTTACCTGCTTAAGGTTGATGAGAGACTGCACAGGCTTTGTCCTGGCAGATGGTTACAGACTTGCGTCGACTGCACAAGCCAGTGACATGAATCTGTTCAGCTATTTGCTTGTTTTGGTGGCCACAACAAGGTTGTTGTTGCTAAGGGTGTCACATTTGGAAAAGTATGCAATTTCTCTTGCTTATGAAGCATTTGAGTTAACACTGCCTCTTGGCATTCAAGCTCACTCTACTTAGAAGTGTTACTACATCTCAGGCATTATCTAAAGGTGAAAGACATTTGGGTGGTGGCAGGCTGGGTCTCTTCACACATTTTTGTCACATTTTATAATCTGAACTGATTCCTAGGTTTTATGTTTGAATGGGTGTCCGTTCATATTCCTCTATCAGTCTATGTTTACAGGCTGATAAACTGTCAGTCACTTTGTAGTATGTCACTGCGGCATAGTGTTCTCATAACATCAGCTACTTACCCAGTGGCAAGTAAACCTATGATAGGGAATGTCTCATTTGTGTATTTTACCCTGATTCCCTGATTAGGGCTCTGCCATACCCCTTTATTATTGCTTCAATTTGATCCTAGAAAAATCTCAAGAATGATGGCACAGACATGCTCTTTTGAGCCACTGGTCAGGCACGTGCACAGGTAGGGCTCAACCTTTGCAAAGCACATGCCCTTTTTGCCCTTTTTGCCCTTTTTGCCCTTACACTCCGAAGTGCCCTTTTTTTGGTGGTGGTGTTTTTTTTCTTTTTCTTTTTCAATAAATCAATGCTATTGGTCACCCTTTACGTCTGTCTGTCTGATTTACAAATATTTAGCAAATGAAAGGTATTAAAAATAGCTTGTGACTTAGGGTGACCAGACGTCCCGTTTTTCCCGGGACCGTCCTGTATTTCAGCTCTATTTGTCCTGACTTATTACGAAAATATCATGTTTTGTCCCGTATTTCAAAATTTCTTTACAACTGGGTGATCAGAGCATTCTGTCATGTGAGAACAGCCTAATCAAAGGTAACCAAGCTCGTCGTAGAACAAAATTACCATCCAATAGGGTGACCATACGTCCTTTTTTTCCCGGACATGTCCTCTTTTTGGACCTTAAAAAATGCGTCGGGATTTCTAAATCGCCCAAAATGTCCGGGATTCGGCTTTTGCTTCCTACAGTCGCCATTAGTGTGCGTTTTTGTATTAGAGCCATGCGAGGACTGTGTCCAGTCCCGCCCACTCCCACAAACATTCTAATATTGCATATAATTTTCGCGCATCAGGGGGCCGCTATCAATATGCAGAGAATATAATCTCTTTTGGATGAGCGCTCGCTGTTGACTTTCACTTTTGATTTCGCGATCACGTGCGCTCTGTGTAAAGGAAGATCAGATATTTGTCAATGAGCTCAGGATCTGTTGAGCAGCAAATCCTCCAGCATGGTCTGTCACCCATCTCTCCTCTCAACCTGTGATCAGTCAAATCTGACTCCTGCAGCTCGTGTTGGATGCAGGGTTTTTTCGATGGAATTGGGTTACTTTTAAACTGTTGCCATGGCTTGATTTCCCCCCGTGGGTTAAAGGCAGGGCGTCCCGGCCCGTCGCATAGGCGAAATAGGCAAATGCTATAGGGGTGCCCAAATGTGTTAAGTTTTTATTTTCTTTTTTATTATTATTAAATAATATTATTTTAATTAGGGGTGCACTATATATCGACATATAATCTATATCGCATTATGGCTTAATGCCATAGTCATATCGTGAAGGCTGTGATTAAATTAAATAAAAATACCTACGCGCTGCAGTTTTCAATGTGTTCGAGTGCAGCCCATGACACTCAGCGCTTAACTCTGAAACATGCAGCTCATTTATTTATTTGCTGGCAAACCACCAAAATAAAAGCAGTTTAATATTTGAATTTGAGCAGATATGCACCGATCGACCATCG
>NW_015636071.1:67252-70430 GCF_001515625.1 Sinocyclocheilus rhinocerous
GAATGTATCTCTGAGGGGAACTGACTGTCTTAAGAAACAGTTTAGATGGTATTTTCCTTTCATCTTGCCTTTGTATTATATATTTAGTGTTTACAATGCATCACTGCTGTTCCTTAAGCGCCACCGGCTGACAGAGAGTGAATTTGCATTTTCATTCAGCCCATCTGCTGTTTGATATGTTTTATGTAGCCTAATTTCACAAAGCTAAAGTCAAACCATTATGTTTTTGCTTCAGGTTTTGAAATTATACAGTCTAATTTAGATCTAAATATCATGAAGCAACTAACCATATTCTTCCTACTCATATTTTCATTCTTTCTTGTCTTTTGCTTAAATAAAATACATATAAAATCAGTAGTCTAATTTAGATCAAAATATAATGAAGCAACTAACCATATTCTTCCTACTCATATTTTCATTCTTTCTTGTCTTTTGCTTAAATAAAATACATAAAAAATCAGTATTGGATTCTGCCATGAAAAGTTAAGATCAGTGCATCCCTAAATTGATGAATGTCTGAAATGAAGAAATTAAGACTTAGGCCTAAATGTTAGTATTGTAGCTGCCTTTGGATGATAAAGTTCTCTAATTTAAAAAGCTAGTTGAGTTAGTCAGTTTATTTATTTATTTTTTGTGCAACCGGCCCCAGCCTGCACCCACTGTCTTCTTTTTGGAAAATTAAAATGTCACCCTACCATCCAATCACAACTCATTAACGATTAACTTGCAGTTAGTGAAGGCGCGATAGGCGGAATCACGCTGAATGACACACCAGCGCTCGCAATCCCAGTTCTCTCAGACAGAGTGCGGTCAGTTCTGCTAATCTCCTTGCGCCTGAATTGTCAAATACACACACAGTTGTCAAAATGTCCATCGTGTGGAGTAAAAACAGTCGGTTATGGCTTAAGTGAATGTAAACAGGTGGGTGAAAACCAGATATGTGTCAGTATACATCCATACATTCGGTCTTAAAGGGACAGCAGCCTAATTAAATACCTGTCTGTATCATAAATGTTAATTAAACAACAAAGGATGTTAAATAAATGTATACATGTTAAATAAACCCACTGCATTTGAAAGCAAGTGTATTTAATTTTTATCTCTATCATAATTGTCTTATAGTTTGTGATTTGCTTCTGTTCTTTTTTATATAACAAAAATAATTATATATATGAATATCATATAGATATCAAGAAATACATTTTCTCATATCGTGGTCATATTGCCCACCCGTCCCGTATTTCACCATGAGAAATCTGGTCACCCTATTGTGACTAAATCTTGTTGGATCCGCTCAAACTGTCAGTAAAACCTCATAACTCCACCCCCTCTATCTGGACTGAATGAACTGAAGTTCCACAGCAGCTGAAGTCTTGCAAGGGTAAATACAGATCTTGTTGTTTGAATAAGTACAGAGTTTTCTTTACGCAAGCAACACTATGTCTATAAAGGCATATATTTTATGGATTTGAGGTCTGCGACATGTGGGACCGGAGAGAGAGGGCAAGCATTTGCGATCTAGTCATATAGCCAATAGCCTACACTTAAATAGCCTGTGCATACAGTAGCATTTCATCTTTTATAAAATGACATTTTGGCCAAACGTATTTTACAACAGGAAAAACTGAGCGCCCATATAGCTACAACAAACTTTGTAACCTGTTGATCAAAACGTAATGTGATGCTGCCGTTTTAATGATGGACAAATTGCACATTTGCACACACTTTACAACAGGAAAAACTGAGCACCCATATAGCTACAACAAACTTTGTAACCTGTTGATGAAAACATATATGTGATGCCGCTGTTTTAATGAAGGACAAAATGCACATTTGCACACATTCACTGGTCAAAAACCTCGTAACTGCATTTGAGTTTAACATCTAGTTTAAATCTAGATTAAAGACCCATCTCTTTAACCTGACTTACACATAACACACTAATACGCTTCTAATATTCAAATCCATTAAAGGATTTTTAGGCTGCATTAATTAGGTCAACCGGAACCGGGAACACTTCTCATAACACCCGATGTACTTGCTACATCATTAGAAGAATGGCATCTACGCTAATATTAGTCTGTATTATTAACATTTAATCATATTATATGGTCGCATGGTTAATTCATGTTTACGCTGGTAATATGCACATATTCGCTAGCTAGCTAATTTTTGAATCTAGTATTCTATACCCTTTGCTTGTCTTCAAATGTATAAACGTAGTAAAACATGGTTCCCTTTCAAGGGAACTTCGAACTGCATCCTCTAGGGGTCGAGTTTGTAGATAGCGTTTGCATGAGTGTGTTTGCCTCTCGCGAAAATAACGATGCAATCGCGGCAGCAGTTTTCGTTCGCGCTTGATTTCCGAGGTAATCTAGCGGTTGGGCGGAGCGTGTATGGAGAGACATCTGTGGGTGAGTCTGATGGTTATCGGGTCGAAAGAGAAGGGCTTTCTTTTCGGCATTTCCGTCGAGACGGTGGTCGTGAGGTTTTAGGAGGCCAAGACGTGCTTGGCTGCCTTTAAATCCTTCATTCCACGAGGGTCCAGGCTTCAGACTTTGCCTCTAGTCTATATCATGAGCCTGAGTCATGCGCGGGAGCCATAGTTGGTGAGTACGTTACATTTTTATCTACTCTACTGCTAGTTCTTGTGTATTTGATGCTAGCCTTTCTCTGCAGCGCTACTCGGACCTGTTCTGTTTTTCTGACTTTAGGTTTGACCCACCTGCTAATTCAGGACCTCCTGCTGTTGACCGGTTACAGTGATGGTTTCTCTCATCGGTTCTGGTTCCAGGCTGGTGATTGGTCCTTCTCGTGGGCTAGTACTCTTCAGAGTACATGTTTCGCAACATGCTCCCTATCCTCTGGCCAGGTGTGAACTACTAATTTCTCACCCTGAGAGGTCTCCCGAGACTTGAATCGTTCCTTAACCTTCATGCACGTTCTCTGAGCTCAATGTTCCATAGACGGTCGGGCCAGTGGGTCCTCACTGTCACACTGCCCTTATGGTTGAGCCAATAATCACCCCTCTGTGGAGTGGGCTGGAGTACACTGCATTCCCTGAGGTAAGAGGGATTTGTGTTTCTGTGGGAAACCCCTCATTTGTGCTTCTGCTCTGAGGAGTAGTAAGCTCTATACGCATGAATGGTTATTGGGTCCCGCTATTTCTTCAGATTCT
>NW_015636071.1:70440-71874 GCF_001515625.1 Sinocyclocheilus rhinocerous
AAAAAAATCTTGTTCCGGTTCCCAGACACACTGCCGCTTGGCCCTCCACCTGCTGGGTAAACTATTCCGCGATGCCAGCGGTGGCACTGGACAGCCCTCGGTGGATGGCCTGACACTCCTCCGCTGCCCCCGGTGGACGGCGACGGCTCCTCTGGGTTCGGGCAGCCGGCAGGAAAACTCACTCCAGCCCATCGCCTCGAGCCTCCATGGCGGCAGACTGCGCCGCCGTGCTTGATGGCACCGCGGACTCACCACAGCGGCAAGGCAAATATTAATCTCTTGCAGCGTGTCCCTCCTTCCTCCCGGGTTTCGGCACCAATGTAACAAAGTTTGTAGATCGGGAAGAAGGAGGCGGCAACCAGCGAACATTTAAAGAAAACTTTAATAATAAAATAAACACAAAATAGCGTGACAGCCTTTCGCGGACAACTGTCGCTCACAAACAGAAGCAAAACACAAAATAAAATCCAGGCCTGGTCCTCTCTCGTCCAACACTGTCGTCACTCCTCCTTTTATCCTTCCGGAGCTCCTCCGTGGGACTCGAGACCGGTGAGTTGGAACTTTAAAAACTTTACACTTTAAAAGCATCGCTACCCTCACTGTAGAGGGTTATTTATGAGCATGGTGCTTTCTTCCGAGCGTTCGAGTTCTCTCCCCTTCTGAGGAGTTGAATTCCCCGCTCCGTGGGCTGTTCTCGTGGTGGTGTTTAGCAGTGCTCCCCTCTATCAGAGGGTTGCCTATGAGCACGCTACTCCTTTTCTGAATTCGGAGTTCTCCTCTCATGTGGAGAGTTGAGTTCTCTGTTTTCCCAGAGCACCTGGAACCGGCAACATCAGGTGAACTAGGCACTTCCTCTGCCTACCTGATGTACTGAGTTTTTGGCTAAGCTTGCAGTACGCTTACCCTTCAGTATTTCTAATGAACATGCTGTAGGTCGAGCCCCCTCTCGGCTGAGAGCTGGGTGTTATGCTCCCTCAGCTAGGTAACTTACTGCTAGCCATTCCAGCATTATACCATGAGGATGAGTTGGTGCTTCTCAGGTGTATTGTTCTTGGGATGCACCATTTCCATCTATGGTCTGCTCCTTCAGAGTGCCACGAGGGCCCCTTAGAACGGTATGTTTAAAATCCATGATATGGTAAGTGCGCATGCAAAGTCCCTGTGCACTTTCTAAAATCCACACTGTGGTAAGCTCGCACATTAAGCTTTTTGCGTTCTTTCTAAAATCCTGTATGGTCGGGGCTACGCGCGGTGGCTTCATGCCCTTTCTTGAGTCGGTTAGGCCCCGGTTCCACCTTGGGCACCACTCCACCTATGTATCCTCAGGATACCTACTTTAACAGGGTGTTGCTACTAGGGGTCTGTTGAGACAGTTCCTTCAGCAAGCTCATGCAGAGCAAGCGGTAGCCCCCTGGGTGACAGGCCAAGACCTAG
>NW_015636071.1:73043-93198 GCF_001515625.1 Sinocyclocheilus rhinocerous
GTAATTGATGATGGGCCGTTGAAACACCCAAGGTGATTTTGGACCCATAAAAACTATTGCCTCAAAGATGTTAGAAAAATGATTTGTCTTTGAAGATAGAAACTGCCACTGATTCAAAAGCAAAAATAATAAACTAATGTAATAAAACATTCTCAAGCTTACTGAAGACAAGTAAACACTCCAAGTATTACTTACAAGCTAAATTATATATATATATATATATTGGCCTATTATTTAAAATAGTAGTCTATTAAAGGCTTCTAGAAATAGCCTACTACAGACATTTCATGAAGTAATAAATGTAAAAATAATCTTCACTGTATACATTAAATATAGATGATTCTTATTAAAGTTAATAAGTGATTCAGTCAAGAGCAGTAAGTGATTTTCTCCTTTTCTTTTGTTTGATTAACATTTATGACGCAGTCGGCAGCTGCAGGTTTACGCTGTTGCTTTAAGATCTGACGCATAGATCAAATATTTTAACACATCCGTATTTCTCCCAAATGTTCAAGTTCACTTAAGACAAAACCGACTGCATTTACTTGAATAGTCTCCAAGATGGGCATCTTGACATAACTTTTCGTGTAAGTGTGTAGCAATAACAGAACTGAAGAGAACTTAAGTGAAAGAACTCGGCATTCGCACTGAGGTGAGTGAGGTCAACCGAATGAAGTATTTTTCTGTGTCATCCTCCTCGGGTTCCATACCCCAGGGAATCCGAGAAAGAACGTCAGCATTAGTGTTCTGTCTGCCGGGCTTGTAACAAACCTCAAAGTTGAACTCTGCTAACTGTGCAGCCCAACGATGCTCTACTGCCCCAACGTTGGCTGTTTCCAGGTAACGGAGAGGGTTGTGATCGGTAATAACCTAAAATTTTGCAAACATCAGGTACTCCTTAAATTTCTCGGTTACTGCCCATTTAAGGGCTAGTAACTCCAACTTGAATGCGCTGTAATACCGGTCATTCCTTTCAGATCCCTTTAGACCTCTGCTCGCGTACGCAATGACACGTTCTACGCCCCCCTGCTTTTGACTGAGTATTGCTCCAAGTCCATTAAGACTCCCATCTGTCGTAAGTATGAATGGACACTGGAAATCAGGGTAATCAAGAATTGGAGGTGACATGAGACAACTCTTAAGTTTGTTGAATACAGTCTGACACTCCTCTCTCCAGGCGAATGGTTCTGATGACTTGCCTTTGTTACCTTTCCCCACTAGGGCATGTAGGGGCTTGGCAAACTGTGCAAATCTGGGAACAAACCAGCGATAGTAACTCATAAATCCCAACAGCTGTCTAACCTCCCTCACATTCGATGGTGAAGGCCATGCATTCAAGCACTGAACCTTGTCCTTGTCTACCTGAACTCCCTTAGAAGAAATTATGTGTCCCAAGAACCGGACCTCTGGCCTCAGGAGGAAACATTTACTCGGTTTCAACTTCAGTCCGTGCTGAAGCAACCTGGAGAAAACAAGCTCCAACTTCTCACAATGACTCTTGAAATCCACCGAGAACACAATAATATTGATCGACAGAATGTCAAAGGCCAGATCACCTAATGCTGCACCCATCAATCGCTGAAAGGTGGCCGGAGCGTTGCATAAACCAAACGGCATCCGTGTCCACTCATACAACCCGAATGGTGTTGTGACAGTGGTCTTCTCCCGATCGGATTCATTTACCGCCACTTGGAAGTAATCTGCTGTGCAATCCAGAGTGGAAAACAACTGTGCATTACCGAAAGCATCCAAAGATTCCTCCACACGGGGAAGGGGGTAGGCATCCTTAAATGTGACTTGATTGAGTCTCCTGTAGTCACAGCAGAAACGAACACCTCCATCTTTTTTATCACAATGACAGCAGGTGAGGCCCATGGACTGCGACTCTCCTTCAGTATACCTTGACTGACAAGATCCTGCACATGTCTCTTAAACTCTTGGAAAACGTGAGGTGGGACTCGTCGGTGGCATTGCTTTATGGGCTGTGCATCTCCTGTAGGAATGCTATGCGTTACTGTCGTCGTATATCCAAAATCTGTGTCGCTCTTGGAAAAAAACATCACTGTAGATAAATGCGCCAGCAGGGCATTTAACTCCTCACGTTGCACCTCAGACAGTCCATCCTGAGTTGCTTGGGCTGATTCTACATCTTAACACTGCACTGCATATGTCGCTTAACACGTAACTCGCCCTCATCCTCTTCAAATTCCACCATTTGCTTTGGGACTATTTTCTGAGGCTTGGACACAACTGCAATCCTGGATCTCGGCATCAACCTGATAGTCTCCTGACAGAGATTTAACACTCGCACTGGGACTCTTCCTTTTTCTGGGCTCGCAAGCACATTGGCTACTAACAGTCCTTTTGGAAGGGTAACAGAATCCGTGCACTCCACCAGTACTTGACGCTTCCCTTGCTGAGGTATACTCAAAAACAAACCAATCCTATCCTTCCCTCTGGGCCCAAGAGTCCCTCATCTTTATTCACTCTTGCTATCACTCTCCTTACATTAGCATCTGTGCCTCCCCTGACTTTACTTTCCTCGCTCAACTCCTTTCCAGACAGTACAAGGTTCTTCAATTCACTAAGGACATTCATTCCCACGATTCCATCCAATCCTTCCATCTCCTGCGCATCAGGGTTGGACTCTGTGAGCACGAAAACGCATTTCCCTGGAAGCAGACTTCCCATGCACTCTATATCTGCCTGTAGACATCCAAGAACAGGAATGTCTAGTCCATTTGCAGCAGTGAGGCGCACCCAGTTAGCGGACGACAGCTGAATCTCTTGCCCTCCGAAATGCTGTTTAAAGTGAGACTCGGAGATGGTGGTGACCTCTGAACCGGTGTCCAGCAGGCACTTAGTGGGCACCCCTGCTATTTTAACGTCCACTGTCAGACAGTCTCCAAAAGCACTCTCCTTAAGAGTTCCTGGCACTACATCAACCTTCCAGTCAGCTTTTTAGCGGACAACAGCTGAATCTCTTGCCCTCCGAAATGCTGTTTAAAGTGAGACTCTGAGATGGTGGTGACCTCTGAACCTGTGTCCAGCAGGCACTTAGTGGGTACTCCTGCTATTTTTATGTCCACTGTCAGACAGTCTCCAAAAGCGCTCTCCTTAAGAGTTCCTGGCACTACATCAACCTTCCAGTCAGCTTTATGGCTCCGGATTACTGAAGGCCCATTGGTGCTTGCCAAGTCACTCGATGAAGCTCCTCTTACCGCCTCAGTCACTTCTGCCATTTGTGATGATGCAGCACCCCTATTACTCAGCTTCTTATGCTGTCCGCAATGTCGACTGGTGTGACCTGGTTCACCACATGTGTAACAGATATATTTCCCTTCACTGTTTTTTAGTGGCTGCCTTCTCGTACCAGCAGGCTGGGGGTTAACTCTCCCTTGACTATTGACTATTCTGTACAATTCTTCCTGACGTGCAGCTATCTTCTCTATTGCTTCGTGCAACTTTTCTAACGTAAGTGAGGATGAACTGTCACCAGTCGCAACTGTAGTGTGAACTGCAGCTCTCACACTCACAGGGGTCTTAAAGCTACCTTCAAGACTGTGCATCCTCTTCCTCAGACCATGTGATGGCATCCTGCATCAGATGAGCAAAAGTCAAGCTTCGCTCTTCCTTGATTCTCCGTTTCATCTGTCTTCTTAAGAAATCATCCCTTAATCCAAGGACTAACTGCTCTTTCAGAACATGCTCTTAATCTGATACTCTGCTTGGCTCTCTGCGTTTTACCTTGTACAGTTTCTCTCGTAAGTCATAAGCATAGGCACGTATGGTCTCACTGGGTGCTTGTTTTCGATCATAAAAGTCTTTTAACCTTGTGCCAATGGGTACCTTGTCTCCATAGGTTTCCTGTAGCAGTTTGAAGATGGATTCCTTACTGTTAACCCCCTTCTTCCAGCATGAACTTCACAGTATATTTAGCTTCTCCCTTTAAGTGCTGTTTAATCAGCTCCACTTGATCCTCATCTGGCACTTTCATGACACGGAATGCTGATTTAATGGAAATAATCCACTCTTCCACACCTCCTTCTCCAAGCTTGGTGGTACCAGTGAAGTCAGTAAGTTTGTGATCCCTTGGGATGTAAATCATTGCTGGGGGTGCACGAGTGGATGCTTGCTGCTCCATTACAGTCCTTGCCAATGACAGAGCTTCTCGCTGTTCCATTCTGGCATGATCCAGGGCTCCAGCTTGTTCCGCTAACCTCCTCTGCATATCAGCGAACTCCTTCTTCAGCTCCACTGCGTCCTCTAGGGGCCACTTGTGACCCGTGCCTGAAGCATACATTAAAAAAACACCAACAACACGTTGGCCTGCGACAGCCCATGACGTCACTACCGGTGCAACTATAGTATAAATAGATTACAAGATCTAAGTCTTCAACCCCTAGTACATTTAATTCCTGTACCTATTTATTTAAGTATGTTTTTATCTGCCTTGCTAAGTATGCTTTTGTCTTTTGTAGCAGCGACTGATGAGGATTGAGGCTCTGGAATTTAATAACGTACACGGTAGCTACCCAGAGTATAATGGTGTTAATTAACCCCTCCTCCCCTCTATCAGCCCACAAGACAGGAGGAATGCCCCTACTCCAAGATAACAGAGTTTTACACTTATTTCCTAAATGCTTAGTAAAGAATAAACAAAATAAAGAAAACAATAGTCATGAAATAAACTCTTTGTTTCACTTTTCTTATGATTTCTTATGATCTCACCAAGAAATGTACAACAAATAAAAAATAAAGTTTTGTTCAGATTCAAACTTTTGTTTGGTTTCTTTTCTTTCAACAATAATACTCAAACAAAAATAGAAAAACAACAACAGTTCTGATAGAACGTTCAAATGGTACTCAGTTCACTCAAAAGTACATTACAGATGTTTCATTCCACAGATATCTTTCATGTCAGTTCACATGCCTGAGTGAGATTCATAATCCCAGAGTTAAAGTTTCATCTCACAGTAGAACTGGGCTGGTGTTCGAGTGTCCAGATATGGCAGGTTAATTAGATCAAACAAATAGCCACCTTTTCAAATACAGAAAGTATCTTCCTTTTCTTTAAACACAGGAAAAATAATGTTCAGGAATAAATAATAAGGGGAAAAAATATATTTCTACGAACGTTTCCGGTACATGAGACAGTCCCTTAACCCCCGGGTTCGGATTCATTCACTCAAGCAAACTCAGTTATCAGTTCTCAAGTCCATCCAAAAATAATTTTGTAAATTCTTCATTTCATTTCATTTCTCTAAATTAAAATACTGCAAAACTTCCAAAAATAAACTATGAAAAATAATAGGAAAAATATTGTCAAAAGAAGAGCTTCAGTGTGTTCGCACTATTTATCGGCACTATTGTATCAAAAACGACACATGATGATTTTGTCTCGAACAACAGTAGCAAAATCACTCGATCTAAGCTACTTTGCTTCAAAAACAACAAATAATGTCTGTGTATTTCTTCAGAATATCAACTGTGGTTAAACTGTGGTTAAACAGCACAACTGTTTGACAACTGTCAGCACAACTGTGAGTTTGTGAAAAACTCACAGTATCTCGGCTCCCTTCTGTAGAAGACGAACACTCGTGCCAACACATCGCCTCAGCTAGCACGATGAGCAATGCCCCTCCTGGTATAACACAGACACGCAGTTCAGTTTCTCAGCGATCAGGCTCCGTCAAAACTCACGACAGCACAAGCTCAGTCCAGCTTCTCGGCTGCTCACCTCGACGCTTATCTAATGCTGTTCACATCTAATCAAAGAAGTCACAAGAAAACGTACAACATTGACGAGTGAGGAAAACACTGCAAGTCGAGCACCCTGTTTCTGAATCCAGCAGAGGGGGGTGCTCACAGAGGACCTACCCTAGAAAAGGACAGAAACACACAGGTCCTGGAAAACACTGCAAAGAAAGCTCGCAGATGGAATACACACAACCACCAGCGTATTAAATATATATTTTTATAAAAATGGATCGTACTCACCCACCATGGTTCCCGCAGACTGTAATGTTTCCAGGAAGTTCCTACCTAACCTCGGTCAGGTGGAGAGATGGTGGTTATAGGGGAAATAGGAAGGGGAAGATAAGGGCAGATGTAAGACCCCGAAGGAAATGAGTAGATACTCAAGTATCACTCTGATCCGGACAAAGCGATGACGCCTTGTCTGGATTACATCCCTTAGGTCTTGCCTACCTCCCTTTGACCCGCGATTCCTCCTACCCCTACCCGGGTCCTGAATTGCGGGGAGCCAATGGCTGCCCCTCTTTCCTCGAAAAGAGAGACAAACGAAAGTGGAGCTTTTTCATTGGAAAACGCTTGCAGTGAACGCAGATTGCCCCCTCGAGGACATCGCGTGCGTGCTCCTCGCCCAAACAAAAAACGCAGAGATCGTGGGTGTCATCAGATGCCAAATAATGACGATACGGATGCACACATCCTCTAAATGCCTTGCTAGTGCTCGCCATAATGAAGGAATAAAGATCGCTCTTACCACGGAAATGCATGCTTCAAACAAAACGGTCAGTGAAGATGAAAAAGAGGATGATGTGTTCTCCCGGCGCCTATTTATACTATAGTCGAATCGGTAGTGACGTCATGGGCTGTCGCCGGCCAACGTGTTGTTTTGTTTTTTCAATGTATGCTTCAGACATGGGTCACGACGAGGCGTTCCCCTTAGCGACCCCTAGAGGACGCAGTTCGAAGTTCCCTTGAAAGGGAACTGACTTTTTCTTTCTCGCGCTCGCGCTCGTCTCGCTCATTTCCTTCTTTTTTTCGGAACACTCCTTCCTCTCCTTTTTAAAAAAAACCCTTTCAAAATAAAGGTCCTTGCATACCTCCACATACAGGTAAAGTAACTGTACTGAAAAAAGCACCTCCTCACCATCTCAGTGTTTGCCAGGGTAGTTTCTTGTGGTTGCATAGCTGGCAGCAGACAGAGTTTGGAGGAGAGTGGCTGAAAGCATTAATATCCACATCCATACTGTTATAATGATTGAAGCTTTTTAACTGAAGTAGACATGCAGTTGTGTATAAATAAGTGCATCATAGTTATTTTCCATGTCCTGCTGAATTAAATTTTTTGTCTTTCTCTGTCCATACCGAATGTGGATGTCACCACCAATAGCCCTCTGCTCTCATAGCTTTTTATTTCCAACACACCATGTCTTGTAAGTCCTCCATCCCTGTTATTGGCAGGTGATTAACATTGATTTTGTAAGCGGTGTGGTTTCTATTCTCTTTCTGTTGATTAGCTCTTCTGTCTAAGACAATGAAATGAAGGAAGGAGACATTCACACTGACGAGCCATGGAAGATGTGTGTAATTAAAATCATATTCTGTAGCGAACGTTAATCTCTCTTCTTTGTGCAGACCTTGACAAGATTGGTGAGCTCAGGGTAATAGATTGAAAAACCTTGTCTGAGCATAAACTCATAATTAATAGATTCACTGGGGGAAGATATATGGAAGAATGGATGTTGAAATATATGTTTGTATCAGTGAATCCATTTAGGTGGAAAAAAGCATCCATTTTGATTGTGTTGTCTTGAAATGGCTACAGAACCAAAGGGCTATTGGAGGAAAAAGCAAAGAGACTAATGTTTATGTGTTACCGAGCAAGCTGAAAAAAGAGCATCACTTCCTTTAATGAAGCCACTGTACCTCCTTTTGATTAAATGGTTACTGTGGACTTTGTGAAAGGTTTGAGACAATAAAACTGATGGCATCTAGTTTAGAATAACCAGTTAAATATGATCTATCCATTGTATTAATGCATGCATTGCTTATTTATTATTACAATATTTAATACAGTATTACTTCTATATATTCAGATTTATAAATATATATTCAGATTTACATTTATATATTCAGATTTATAACTATATATTCAGATTTATAACTATATATTCAGATTTACATTTATATATTCAGAATTATAACTATATATTCAGATTTACTTCTATATATTCAGATATAACAATATATTCAGACTTATAACTATATTTTCACAATTTACATTTACATTTAGTCATTTAGCAGCCGCATTTATCCAAAGCGACTTACATATGAGGACAATAGAAGCAATCAAATCTAACAAAATAGCAACATGTAAGTGCAAATGACAAGTCTCGGTTAGCCTAACGCAGTACACGTAGCAAGGTATTATATATATATATATATATATATAATACCTTGCTACGTGTACTGCGTTAGGCTAACCGAGACTTGTCATTTGCACTTACATGTTGCTATTTTGTTAGATTTGATTGCTTCTATTGTCCTCATTAATCTTTAAAGAACCATCTTTTTTTAGAGTGTAGAAAAAATAGAAAGCTAGTGTTAGTTTTGTTTTTTGTTTTTTTAATAAAAAAGAAGGTAAATAGATAACGTAGAATTAAAATAGAATAGAAAGTGCTAGAGTTAGAGGGTCAAATAAAGATGGAACAGAAACATGCTGAGCAGGTAATCAGATTTGTGTCTCTTTGAGCTCTTGTGGTGAGCTGATTCCTTGTGTAATTACTTTTTGCAAGGCAACATGGTTAGTACATGAGAGGTACAGCATCATGTTTAAAAAAAAATACTAACAGTTTGGATGGTTATTTATTTATTTATACTCATACAAGGCTATCATATTGTTTCGGGACACTTGAGATATAAGTCTTTAATTGATAAAAGTCTTTAATTGTTCATGGTGATTTTTTTTTCCTTGACAGTACCGGTCTACCGTTCACTTTCATTATACAGAAAATAAGCTACCTTTCTCTTTCTTTCTATTTTTTATTTTTCTTTCTTTCTTTTTTCTCTTTCTTTCTTTCTTTCTTTCTTTCTTTCAATCAAACAATCAATCAATCAATCAATCCCTCTTTTGTGTTCCACAGGAAACAAAAGAAAGCCATACAGGTTTGAAAAATAGTAGGGTGAGTAAATAATATCAATTCTTATTGTTGAACTGTTCACTTTAAATTGAGTAGGACTGTTTGGTCCAGCACATTTAATTTTAAATTACTGGCCTTTCAAGGTTCAGCAAAACAGCAAGATGAAGTTATCTTTGCAATGCTAATTTTATACTTTAGAAGCATGAAGATAGAGTTCAATGTTCTCAACACTCGATTAATTTTTAATAGCATTTGGATGAGGTCCCTAACTCAGGCTTTGCATATGGCCCAGTGTCATCTAAGAAATATGGGCTCATCCAGATAACTTCCTCTCCTTCTTACACTATTTTGACAAATACCTAAAACTCGTGACACTCTGTGCACACTTTTCCAACAGAATGATCCTTTTATTATTGCATCACCATTTTATTCAGCCCACCCATGTATTATGGTATGAAAGGTTTGACAGATTGATGTCAGCTTTAAAAATCGACAGACTAATATGTGCTATTAAACATTTATATTATCTTTCTTTGTCTGAAAATGGGTTCATGGACTTACGTACTCATGAAACCGAAGAGTTTCTTCACTACATAAGGCTGTTAATGTATAAATCATGATAAAGTGGATAGAGGCAGATCCCCCAGAGCCCAAAGCTAAACGGTAGAAGCACATAAATTGTAACGTTTGTAAATTAATGAGAACAGTGAACCCCTCTTAAGTCTTTTGTAAAATTCAAAGGGATAGTTCACCACAAAATGAAAGTTCTGCCATTTACAGTAGGCTTTTATTCACATATAAACATTCAATATAGTCTTAAGAGTGTGATTTGAAAATGTATCAGGAAACAGTGCCTGAGCTATTTATTGATTTTTGAAGAAATGTGAAATGCTATAACCAAATACTGAATATATTCAGTCCCAGACCTCCCATAAGCATAAGGGTTTTTCAATAAAACTATAATACTTAAAATTATGTTTCGATTGCTGTATTAAATTTAGATCTGCTCATGTTCCATCATATTTTATTTTCATCGTTGACACCCCAGCGTTTTGTTCAGACTGAAACTGGCAATTCCCTCATCATAAGCAACAAAGTGAGGATGTACGTACAATGTAAATAAGAGATTAATTTATCATACAGTGTAGCAGCTTCATTGATTATAAGAGGAGGTATGAGTGCTTAAACACTAGCTAGACTGAATGCTCATTTAGAGTTTGTTCTTTCACTGCATGATTTCAGTATAATAAAAGGCATTTAGAATGTTCCCAAAATTCAAGATATTTCAAGAATTCAAGAAAAATTCAAGAAAATTCAAATGTGATATTGATTTTATATTCAATAAACAAGAAGTTCATATTAAGAGACTTACATTTTAGACACCATATTGCCTATTTTGCTCTATTTCGCCAACAAAAATAATTCCAAACACAGCCACAAGTTTTGCGTCTCTGAGCAACATGACAGTGTTTTGTTCCTGAATTAATTACCCATTTAAATTACTCTGTTCAATCGCAATGACTACTGGCGGTTTTAATTTCACATTTAAAGTACCTTTTCATTTTTTCAAATATCAGTGTTCAACGTTATGTTTAATATATCAAAAAATTATTTATACATTTGTAACTGCAGGTTAAATGCATTAATGTCCTGCATTAAACAGTGTGTAAACACATCTAAATGCCACTTCAGATGCAGCTTCTGTGTTTCCTCTGCATTGCAAAGATGAATTTTGTTGATAATGATATTATTTGTTTGGTAACTGCCTCAAATGTCTTATTATTGCAATTGACTTTATTGAAAACTGGCTTTACAAAGGTAAAAATGCCCATAAAGGGTAAAACACTATTTTAAACTTGTTGGAAAATATTAATTTCTGTCACTGCTGTGAACTGACCACCACACAGAGTCAGCTGTCCACGGCAGTCCTGCAGCGCAACACACTCAGCAAAATTGGATGGGATGCAACTGAGTTTTGGAGCAGTGAAGATCAGTATCACGAACTCCCAGATTGTTCTTTGAGTCTCCAAGCAACAACATGGTGTCCAAGACTGTTCTAAGAATGAAGAAATAATAATAATAATAATAAAGAAATAATAAAATAAAACAAAATATAAAAAATAAAACACTCCTATGGTTTCTGGAAAAGTGGGTCAATGACATGTTTGTAATTTTCAGAATTTATTTAATCACACCACAGAACTATTTTAGTAATATGGTTAAAAAACTTGAGAAATTGTGAATATGTTTGGAGTTCATGATATTTCAGCTACTCGCTCATGGGTTCAAATGTAGCCTGTGTATCTTGCTCACCCACTTTTCTTCCTAACTTCCTATCTAAAAATTAAACACACAGAGACACACACACAGACACACGACTCTTTGCCTATTCAAAAGAATAAATAGCTGCAAAGCAAAATGCTCAGTGTTAGATCATGCTGATTTGTGCTATTGCAAAGAAAGAGAAAATAGGGTAAATTCAGCTGAAGTTGGTTTTATCTTTTGTTGAAAAGAGGCTAAATTAATGTATCTCATAATCAGTTTAATGACAGCATCTAAGACAAATAAAGATGTTCCAAGGAACTTTAAAAAATGTAGTTTATTAGTAATCAAAGTTACAACATACAGTTTTAGAATATGGATGTTGTAAACAAAATTATGTTGTGTCCACAATATATTATCACATCCCACTACAAAACTAAGTGAATCAAACATGTCCCTTCCCGATCAATGCAAAAATTAAGTTGTTAATCGCAGAAAATCTTATCCTTATTTTTTTATTTATTTAGTTGTTTATTTAAAAACTGGCATGACACAATCATAAAAATCGGTGAAAGCCAATGAGAATTTTAAATCAAGGACATAAAAGGTGTGTATATGACTTCATGTGGCACTGCACAGATTGATTGGTGTCTGATTTAAAGCAGTGCATGCCGGTAAAAATGTTTTGTCCAACTTGACACGGTGCTGACACCACATCAGTGTGACGTATGCCATCAAAGTTCCATGACAGCTTGGATTTGAGAGCAGTCAATTGGTTCAGTCAAAAGCTGCTCTAAGGCAAGCCTCCAAGGTTCAATTCAATTCAAGTTTATTTGTATAGCGCTTTTCACGATACAAATCGTTGCAAAGCAACTTTACAGCAAATTAAGTTTCTACAATATTTAGTGGTAGCTTATCAGTGGTGACTGTCAGTTAATGTACATATGGCAGTAATGTACAGAAAAATCAATTAAAGACGTAATCAAACAGACGATGAACACTATTAACAGCAATTATAAAATAAGAAAACAAGCCTTTTTCTTATTTTTCATCACTTGTTTATATATATATATATATATATATTGTGACGAGTGTCCCGAAGCTGCATCAGCGTCGCCCTGGAAACAAGTGAGGAACACCTGGCCGTCCTCATCACAGGCTGATCGGTCACAGCTGGTCCAGGAGCGGTGCATGCCGGAGGGCACCCCGCGACCAGTAAGCAGGCCGGCGACTCCCTCTCCGCGGGATGAGCCCATGCCAACGGAAGTCCCCGCACGTCCCGCACGGACCTGGCTGGCAGGCTGCATTGTGCACCGCAACCTTCCGGTTGGAGCTCCAGAGGTGGAAGTGAAAGTGAATGGAAAGCCGTTCCGGGCCATCCTGGACTCGGGCAGTGCGGTCACTCTGGTCCAGTCGCATATTCTCGCCCCCCGAATGGAGTGTAAAGCCTTCCTCCCCATAACCTGTGTCCACGGGGATACATGACAAGTTCCCGCTCGCAGGGTGACCATTTCGGCCGCTCCCGGCGCCTGGCCGGTGGAAGTCGGGGTCATGAAGGATCTTCCCGTCCCCGTGCTGATCGGGAGAGACTGGCCAGGGTTTGACCGCCTGCTGGCCACGGCTATGCAGCCTGCCAGCCCAGGAGGGGGCCGCCGAAGAAGGAGGCCCACGACAGGACCTCGTCAGCGGCCCGTGCTTCTGGCCTCGGATAGCGGGAGAGAAGGTGAGGACTGGCCCGGGTATCCTAACCTCTTCTATGATGTGTTCCAACAGGTGACGGTAGGGGGCTCATTTGGAAAGGAACAACGGGAGGACGACAGGCTGAAGCATGGCTGGACCCAGGTCTGGGTCGTCGAAGGCAAGGAGGTTCAGCCTGGCCCCCACCCTCTCCCACATTTCGTCGTCCAAAATGGCCTGCTCTACTGTGTCGCGCAGCGAAGGGGGGAGGAAAAATTATTGCTGGTGGTGCCACGCACAAAGACGGAGACCGTGTTGGAGCTGGCCCACTCGCATCCCTTGGCAGGGCATCTCGGAGCCGGGAACACCATCCAGCGGATCCGCGACCGCTTCCACTGGCCGGGCTTGGAGGCCGAAGTGAAGCGGTTCTGCCAAGCCTGCCCGACCTGCCAAGTGACGTCACCCAGGACGCCTCCCCCCAGTCCGCTGATACCGCTGCCCATCATCGAGGTGCCCTTCGAGCGCATCGGGATGGACCTTGTGGGGCCGTTGCCTAAGTCTGCCCGGGGACATGAACACATCCTGGTGATTGTCGACTATGCCACCCGGTACCCCGAGGCAGTTCCCCTCCGAAAAGCCACCGCCAAAGCCATTGCCCAGGAACTCTTCCTGCTCTCCAGCCGAGTCGGCATCCCAGCGGAGATCCTGACTGACCAGGGTACCCCCTTTATGTCCCGGCTAATGGCTGACCTCTGCCGGCTGTTGCGGGTGAAGCAGTTGAGAACCACAGTCTACCATCCCCAGACCGACGGACTGGTCGAACGCTTCAGTCAAACGCTCAAGCAGATGTTGAGACGGGTGGTCGCGGAGGACAAGCGTGACTGGGACCTGATGCTCCCCTATGTCTTCTTTGGGATCCGCAAAGTTCCGCAGGCCAACCGGGTCATGCCATTAGTCTGGAAACACTTAACGAAAGCGCAGCAGGCCCAACAGTGCCACTATAACCAGGCAGCCCAACCACGGGAGTTCCAGCCCGGAGATCTCTGACCCCGTGGTTGTGGACGTCAACCCCCACCTCTCGGCTGCCCAGAAGAGGGAGCTGCAGCACCTGGTCGGTCAGTTAGCCGATGTGTTCTCCTCTTGTCCCGGGCAGACCGGAGTCCTGCGGCACGACATCCGGATGCCGCCGGGGGTCGTCGTCAGGCAACGGCCCTACCGCGTCCCTGAGGCTCGTCGGCGAGCTATTGAGGAGGAGATCCAACAGATGCTGAAGTTGGGGGTGATAGAACCATCACGCAGCCCGTGGTCAAGCCCAATCGTTTGGTTCCCGAAGCAGGACGGCACCCTCCGTTTCTGCAACGACTTCCGTCGCCTCAACGAGGTATCCGAGTTCGACGGATACCCCATGCCTCGGGTGGATGACCCACCTCACCAATAAATCCACCCTCCGGGGTATTTATTAAGATGTCCTTGTCGTGTGATTCTTCACCCCATTACAATATATATATATATATATATATATATATATATGTTAATAGATGGGTTGTTTCATTATACTGAAAGATCTTCAACACCGAAATAGACCATCCAGCATACTAGACCCTTATTCTAATTTCACATACACTCTCAGGAAAAAGGCACAAAGCTGACACGGGGAAGGTCCCTTATACAAAAGCTAAAAGGTACATCTTTGTACCTAATTTACCTCTAAATCAGATTGGCGCTCATATACTAACGCTCAAATTAGCTTAAGTATATGTTCGGATTCAGATAATTCAACCTTCAAGGTATCTAGGAGGGCGAGGTGGCCAAGTCGCAACATCTAGCTACTGTGGTGCCTCAGGGCTCAGTTCTTGGACCACTTCTATTCTCTGTCTACATAGCATCACTAGGTTCTCTCATTCAGAAACATAGCTTTTCATATCACTGCTATGTTGATGACATTTAACTCTACCTCTCATTCCATCCTGATGATTCGACGATAGCTGCTCGCATCTCAGCATGTCTAACAGACATTTCTTGCTGGATGAAGAACCATCACCTTCAACTCAACCTTGCCAAGACAGAACTGCTTGTGGTTTAAAAAAAAAAACATCACTTCATCACAATTTCACCATCCAGTTAAGCACATCAACCATAACTCCTTCAAAAACAGCCAGAAACCTTGGAGTTGTGATTGATGATCAGCTGAATTTCTCAGACCACATTGCTTGAACTGCCCGGTCCTGCAGATTTGCTTTACACAATATTAAGAAGATCAGGCCCTTTCTTTCAAGCTCTTGTTCTGTACAGTCTGGACTATTGCAATGCTCTCTCGGCAGGTCTTCCAGCCAGTTCTATCAAACCTCTAAAATTAATCCAGAATGCGGCTGCAACATTAATCTTTAACGAGCCGAAAATAATGCACGTCACACTTCTGTTCATCAATTTGCACTCCCTACCAATAGCTGCTTGCATAAAATTCAAGCGCATTGATGTTTGCCTACAAAACCACCACTGGCTCTGCACCCCTTTACCTAAATTCACTACTCCAGACTTATGTGTCCTCTAGAAGCTTGCGTTCTGCAAGTGAACGGTGTATTATTGTGCCATCTCAAAGAGGCACAAAATCACTTTCACTGACTTTTACATTAACTGTTCCCTCCTGGTGGAATGACCTGCCCAACTCAATCCCAGCAGCTGAGTCCTTAGCCATCTTCAAGAAAGCTCTGCACCCCTTTACCTAAATTCACTACTCCAGACTTATGTGTCCTCTAGAAGCTTGCGTTCTGCAAGTGAACGGCGCATTATTGTGCTATCCCAAAAAGGCACAAAATCACTTTCACAAATATATATATATATATATATATATATATATACACACACACACAGTATAGGTATGCATACAGTGCCCTCCATAAGTATTGGGACAGTAAAGACAAAACTGCTTTAGACATCTGTAAATATGATTAAAAGATTAATGAGACAAAACTACAGAATGTAACTTTTTATTATTAGCTGTTTCAGCACATACATGTTTTACCAAATAAAAAGGACAGCACAGTTTCATCCCACTATCTGATGTGACCATACGTATTTGGACATTTGAACTTAAAGCAAATGTAAAAGATTAAAAGCTAATATTTAGTTGTAAATCCCTTTCATGCAATCACAGCAGTGAGTCTGCGACTCATTGACATCACCAGACTTTTGCTTCATCCTTTGAAATGCTTTTCCAAGCCTTTAATACAGCCATTTTGTTGCTGTTGCTTGTTTTGGGGAGAGTCTTTAGTCTCCAATTCATGTTCAATCAGATTTAAATCTGGAGATTGACTTGGGCTATCTAAGACTTTCCATTTCTTTGCCCTGATAAACTCCTTGACTGAACTGGCAGTGTGTTTTGGGTCATTGTCCTGATGCAATTTGAAGCACTTTCGGGTGAGTCTGGTGGCATTCTCTTGAACATTGGTAGCCAAGATGGTTTTGTAACCTTCCAAATTCCTCTTGTTCCAGAGGCAGCCATGCATGCATGCCATGACACCACCTTCACCATGCTTCACAGATGAGGTTGTATGCTTAGGTTCATTTGCAATTCCCCATTTTCTCCACACTTTTGCTCTCCCATCACTCAGATACAGGTTAATCTTTGTCTCATCTGTCCATAAAACTCTACTTGCTCACCTTCTTTTTTGATCTTGCATTTCTATTTTTGGTGCTGGTCAGAGGTTTGCATCTTGCTGTGTAGCCTCTGTAGTTCTGTGTCAAAGTCTTCTGTAGACAGCAGACTATCAGACCATCACCCCAGCTTTCTAGAGGTTGTTGGTGAATTTACAGACATGTCCTTTAGGGTTCTTCTTCACAGCTTTTATGATTTGTCTGTCAAACAACTGCTGTTGTTGTCCCAAAAGCATCGTTAGCGAACTATGGTCATAAGTTCCATTGAACTCTATTGGTAACGACAGAACTTGTGACCATAGTTGCTTTTTGGAAACACACCCCTGGTAGTTGTTGGTTGCTGAAGTTGCTGGTGGTTACTTTCTTTTTCAGGACGTTCCAAACTGTTGATTTCTTCATGCCCATTGTTTTTGCTAGTGCTCCAATTGCATTCCTCTTTTCTTTTAGCATCTAAATTGCTTGCTTTTCTCTCAAGGTACCTCGACTTCATCCTGGCTTGTGTGTATGATATAATTGATATGACACATTCCCTGCTTTTAATATCTGAGCAATTAATTCAACAGGACACAACTGATCATTTAGAAAGACATGTGAACCAACTGTCCCAATACTTATGCAGACATCAGATAGGGGGGTGAAAGTCTAGAAGTGCTGATCTTCTTAGTTGCTAAACAAGTATGCTGAAACACCTTAGTTGCTAAAACAAGTATGTTGAAACACCCAATAATAAAATGTGACATTGTATAGTTTTGTCTCATATTCATCTTTTAATCATATTTACAGTTCCCTATCTGTCAGTCACTTCAAGTTATGTCGTGGCGACATAGGGGGTTTACTTGAGAGCCCCAATCCACTCTGACTTTAAGAGAAAACGCCAATGAAATTTGGCTAGTGGATTTTGCATGCCTGAGCCACTCCCCATGCATACGGGTATAAATAGGCGACAGGTGCATCCACTCATTTAGATTTTTGCTTTGGAGCCGAGTGGGTGAATGATTTCTTCTCCACAAAGCCTTTTCGTTCTGACTGGAAGAAATAAACTGTTCCTGGTTGGCGTTACAGCACAAACAGCGGTGTCCCTGTGGAATCAGTGATTCCCCTGGGCGCTTCAACTAAAAGAGCAGTTTCTCATCACGGATGGCTCGCGTCTTTTTAAAGATGCCGTTCCGTCCCTGTTCTCTTGGTTGCGGTCGTTACCTGTCTTCTATCGATGGACACGATCGTTGTCTTCAGTGTCTGGGCATCCAACACGCTGAAGCTGCATTCGTGGATGACTCATGCGTTCATTGTGAGCGTATGAGCATGGCCTTGCTGCGATCTCGCCTCTCTGTCCTCACGGGGACGAGAGCGGCACCCTCAGTCTCTACCCGTTTCTCTGTCACGAGCAGAGGACCGCCGGCTAGAGCTCAGGGAGATCTGAGGATTACAGTAAGAGTGTTTCCGCCGGGTCCATCCCCGCGAACTTCTCACTCCTCCCGCAGCGAATGTCCCATGCGGCTCCCGAGTGATTTCGCTGGCCAGGCTCGTGACGGTCCCAGCATTTTGTTCGGTGCGCCGCCAGAGAATCGGATATCGATCGCAGCATCAGGGGATGTGCTATCGTCCTCTGAGGATGAAGATTTGGCGGGGCTGCCCCCCTCAGGTGTTGCGGCCGCTGCAGAATCGGACCCAGAGTTGACGGCCAAGCTTTCCCAGGCAGCCGCGAGCATCGGGCTGTAGGTGAACACACGAGCCCAGTCACGAGCCCTCGTGGTTGGATGATTGGTTTCTTGGTGCGGGGCGCGGCTCACAACCACGTCCTGCGCTGGTGCCTTTTTTCCCGGAGGTGCATGAGGAGCTGACGAAGTCAAGGACGGACCCTTTTTCGGCCAGAAGCTGCTCGTCTGTCTCCTCCATCCTCACTACCCTCAATGGCGGGGCGGCATGTTGACATTCTCCTGGTGGAGAGAGTGGTTGTGGTGCTCCTGTGCCCACAAAACGCTGCCAATTGGAGGAATCGTCCTCGTCTCCCATCCAAAGCCTGTAAGCTGACAGCGAATCTCACCACCAAAGCCTACAGCTGCGGGCCAAACCACCTCTGCCCTGCATGCCATGGCTATCCTGCAGGTCCACCAAGCCAAGGCACTCAAACAAATGCACGAGGGTAGTTCTGGCTCGGGGTTGATGCAGGAACTGCGCACGGCGACTGAATTCACCCTCTGGGTGACGAAATTCACGGCGCGATCCCTCGGGAAGGTGATATCCACACTTGTGGCCCAAGAGCGCCATCTTTGGCTCAACCTCGCTGAGATGAGAGATGTCGACAAAGTCCGCTTTCTTGATGCTCCCATCTCGCAGGTTGGTCTATTTGGCGACACTGTCGAGGACTTTGCCCAGCAGTTCTCAGCAGTGCAGAGACAGACAGGCCATCCACCACATCTTGCCCTGGCGTGATCCTACAGCTGCCACCGCTCTGGCGCAGGCCACGCCTCAGCCTGCTCATCACCGAGGGCGCCCCCCTGCGTCCTCGAGAGCGCCTCCGCCCCATGCTGAGACACCGTCAAAGCCGGCGCGTCGAGCCTCTCGGAGGACTGCGGCGCCCCCCGTGTCCCAGCCGGCCCCTAAGTCCTCTAAAAAGACGTCGAAGCAGCCCTGACACAGGCAACCTGTAGATGTGGGAAGCTGCTCTTTTTCAGGAGATGGCGAGGACAGCACCACTCCTTCCCCCGGAGGAGGGCCGGGCAGAGAATCCTTTGTTTCATTTTCTTTCTGTTCCGCCTCTGGTCCAACGGCCAGCGGTACCCACATTTTCAAAAAAAGAGCAGTTTCCTTTTCCTCTGGGCTATCAGGCTCATGGGTTTGCAGTGAGCGATGCGTTGCCTCCTCACTCTTGCCCCCGATGCCCCCTATCGCCAGCAGCCAAGAGATTGTGGCTTGGGGACGCGCTGCCTCTCCACGCATTTCTGGCCAGTCCCTCTGGGGACACGGGGAGTCCTGCTGTGATGAGCCAGGACGCAATGCCTTCTGTGCCATCCAGCATGACTTCTCACCGCTGCACCACTGCGGGTGTGTCGATTGTCCCTTTGGTGCCACTTGCACGGAGCTTGGAAGCTTGGCTTGCGCTGCCCAACCCGTCCCGCTGGCTCATTCGGCTCAGTTTGACTCGACTACGCGATTCAGTTCACCAGGCGACCCCCCAGGTTCAGCGGCGTTCTCGAGATTTCGGTGGCAGCTCCAGATGCCCTTGTACTGCGCGACGAGATTGCTGTCCTACTGGCGAAGGATGCAATCGAGCCTGTCCCTCCAACCAAGATGAAGTCAGGGTTTTACAGCCCTTACTTCATTGTGCCCAAGAAAGGCGGTGGCCTTTGGTCAATCCTGGATCTGCGCGTCTTGAATCGGGCGCTTCACAAGCTCCCATTCAAGATGTTGATGCAGAAGCACATCATCAGATGCCTCCAGCCCCAGGATTGGTTTGCAGCGGTCGACCTGAAGGACGCTTACCTTAATGTCTTGATTCTTCCTTGACACAGGCTGTACCTACGGTTTGCCTTCGAGGGTTGGGCATGGCAGAACAGGGTCCTACTCTTCGGGCTGTCCGTGTCCCCCGTGTCTTTATGAAGGTCGCAGAGAGCGCCCTTGCCCCATTATGGGAAGGGGGCATCAGGATCCTCAACTACCTCGACGACTGG
>NW_015636071.1:93268-103154 GCF_001515625.1 Sinocyclocheilus rhinocerous
TATATATATATATATATATATATATATACATAAATGAAAAGTGTTCTTCTGGCATTCCAAATAAATTGATACGTGTTGGAAAAAAATCCTCTCCCTTCTACCACGCGCACTCTGTTCTCTGCAATGCCTCCTACTAGCAACAATAAATGCAGCCATTTCAAATGTAAAATTGTTTGTTTAAGACTTTTTTGGGCATTAAATAATGGCACAAATACCAGTAATTTGACGAGCGCAAACGTTAGTAAATCGCATTGTGTGATTCATCTTAATATTCCCCTCTCATAAATTTTGCGTCTGAAAGGGAAACTCTTACAAATGCACATTCAACAAGGTCAGGCACAAAAATAACTGTGTCCACGCCTTTTCAGTGTTAATTCTTCACTGCTTGTCTTTAGTAAATCCCGACAGTACTATTTTACCGCCAAAAGACGGTTTGCGCTGGCGCAAGCTGTTAGTAAATCTGGCCCTTGATGTTATATTTGTGTCATGTTTATCAAATTAAAACTGATAAACTGGTGATACTTCTAGTCTGGAACACAAACCCTGAGTAGTGTTGATTTAATATTACTTCTTATTTTGCCATGTGTGTATTCTGATAACATTTTTGAAAGCAACAAAATTTCATTATAATATAGATGTTTTGTTCAAGGTCAATTCTCATTTGAAATCTTGTTCGCTTTCTGGACCTCCCTCAAGACCGGGCCCGGGACAAAAGGTGGCCCTGCACATGAGCAGAGATGGCAGATTTCAGATTGCGTATTTCTAGACGGTTCTGCTCCACTATTCAGCACTATTGAGCTAAATTGAAGGAAATTAACAAATTGATAGCTTTCTTCAAGTATTATGGGGGGGAAAAAACTGCAAGATGATTATTATGTGTTAAACATTCTTAGACATTCTTACCAACATGTGTTCATTCTTGACCTTAGCCTGTCCTCTAAAATGAATCTGAAGCCTGCTGAAGGCTTTACAGATTAGTTTCTCTTTTAAAGAGAAAATTAGAGATTACAACAAAGTTTTCATCAGTATTCTGTGTTGGAGAAATTCGATTTAAATGACCAGCCACTTACGCTTGGAACAACAGACTCTGTTTGATGAGCACTGTTCATTATGATCTTCCTCTGGTGAGCATAGCATACTATTGTGAGGTCATACAACACATTCAAGTACATATGTGGGCCCAGTCCAGTGGTTCTGATTTGGCTTGATGCCAGGCTAAGATGACACTTAAAATCCTGAAAGAGAATACAAGGTCTTTGAGCGCAGGATGAAAATGAATGCACCTTCTTGAGTTTTCAAGAATGGCACAGTTGTCAAGTTCTCATTTGATGCTATCTTTGCTTTTATTGTGATTGATTGACCATTGTACGAAAAACACACATTGAAATTAAAGTGGAAATTTACTGGGATAACAAAAATGAGTGTGCATTCAACACCCAAGGGCAACTCAGCTGGTTATGCTCTTTGACTGGGTTTGATTAAGAGATGGGAATGGATAATTGGACAATAAACTCAGAATTGTCTGGAGTTACATGATGGCTCGTTTATTCAGTGTCCAATGAGGAAAGAGTAATATAAGAGTGAACATCCTCTTCTTTCCCATTTGATCTGAGCACAGGGCAGACATTCTGTACAGGACATTTACATTGCCAAAGGCTGTTCCCGTACAGTGTTACCAGAATAAAACTCACAAGATTCTGCGCTGAGCTTCCAAGTGCTGTCAAACTAGTTTACACAAAACTGTCATAAACCAGGAAATCCAGAGGAGGAATGCTGAACTTGTCCACTGGTCCATTTAACATTTCTGGCAGGGAGAGATGTACAAGTTAAAAAAAGGTCTTGGACTCACTTCGCTGTCCTGTCAAAGTGTGTACAAGTGCCACTTTTATGACACTGTTGGTCGTTGTTTATGAAACCACCAACACAACCAATGTCCTAGTGTATGGTTTTTATTCATGTTTTATTCAAAACAAATTATTAGCCTTAGCCTCAGATGGACTCAGATACAAATTTCAGACAAATACAGAAAGTTCAGATTTGATTCACTGGCTTCTATGATATTTTGGGGGCATATGTAAGGAATACCCTTAGGAAAAAGAAGTTTATTCAAGTGTGCTATTAGTATACTTCTTTTAAACTAAAAATAGGAAAGTATACTTTTAGTCTACTTTTTATGTACTTCTCAGAAATGGGCTTTATGTACTTCTCAGAAATATACTTAAAATGACATTTAAGTATACTTGACTTATACTTAGAAAAAGTCTAAATATATTTTAGCTATAATTGTGCTCCTAGAATCCGTGTTTTCATTGTTATACTGTAGGGGGCGCTAGTACACATCTTCTGTACAGAATTTCCAAAAAACACAAGTGAAGAAACCGAAACAACAGATGCTTCCACGTGTATTCTAACACGATCATCAGACATAAAACAGCATCAAAACTGTGTAACATTATGGAATAAAATGTCGACCAATGAAGAGGTAATAATGACTGTCAAGCTTTGGGGTGTTGATCGACTTTATCTACGTTTTGATTATCATTCTGAATCCAATTCATAGTCTTTTTTCAGCTTTTTGTTCAAAATGTTGTTTATTTTTTATTTATGAAACTTATCCACATTCAAGTGTTTAAAAAAAGAATGCATGAAGCTAGAATAAAATGTTTTTGTTTACAAGCAGATACCCTGTTCTTTTGATGTTTTGTATGTTCAGATATTCATGTAACAAAATATATACAAATTAATACCTAAATAGGGACTATTATTTATTGAGACTATACTTCAAAGTGTACTAAAATGCTACTACAAGTATTTAATTAGTAAACTATCAGTATACCTATAAGTTCACTTTTAGTATAGTTGCAGTACAAACTAAACATTTTGATGTAAACTAGTTGTGTACTCAAAGTTTACTACTGTTATACTTAAAGTATACTTAAAAGTATACTTTTATATACTAGAAAGTGGGCCAATTTAGTCCCAAGGAGTATTGAAATAGTACACTTACAAGTATACTACTAGTACACTGATATTTGTATACTTACTACATAAAGTATACTTAAAAATACACTTGAACTTTACTTAAGTATACTTACTAAAATAAACTTGAAGTATACTACTTTTTGGTAAGGGTAGTTTAACGAAAAATGGAAATTCAGTCATTGTTTACTCAGTCTCATGTTCCTTAAATTCCAGACCAAAATTATTTTCTTCTGCAGAACCCAAAGGAAGATATTTTGAAGAATGTTGGGTTACACTTTATTTCGATAGTCCACTTTAGACATTCTATTAACTATAAGTAAGTTTGTAACTACATGTCAACTACATGTCAACTAATTCTCATTAATTTGCAACTACATGTCTACTAACTCTCAGAGTAGACTGTTAGGGTAGGTTTAGGGTTAGTAGAATACGTTGACAAAGAAAGTGTTAGAATATATTAAGCAGACAGTCTACTAATACTCTACTAACTGCTAGTTGACATGTAGTTGCAAAGTTACTTACTGTTAATAGAATGTCTAAAGTGGACTATTGAAATAAAGTGTTACCGAATGTTGGTATAGCAAACCGTTTTCGATTGAAGAGAGAAAAATCTTTTTTTATGTTTGACAGAAAACATTCTTACATTTTACAACGTAAAAAAGTTATGTCTTCCGCCATTTTAGAATAAAACAACGCTGATTACGCAGATTACGTTCATGCACGCACTTTCTCCCCCGAACGTAAACAATGCTGATTACGTCGATTACGCTCTTGGGTACTCTCCAAAATGGTGGAAGATGTAACTCGGGGGAGAAGAATTGTTAAATAAATTATGTTATTTTTGTTTTCTTTGCGCTGAAAAAGTATTCTCGTAGCTCGAGTACTTCTTGTCACTCCAGACAGGTGCTAAAGTCAACCTGAGCTGCAAGCTCGCAGCTTATTTTTCTTTTACATTTTCAGTGTTTCTAAGTGAACTTTGTAGGGGGAAAAAGAACATGGAACATTCTCAACTGTGAACTGATTGACTGGTAAAACGTGAGCATTCTATTCTGAAAATGTAAAACAAAATGCATGAAAACAATTTGTTTTCCTCCAATTGGAATAACAAGTATAAAAGAATCATTCATAAGTAAGCAAATAGGGTTTAGATTGCATGTTGACTTTAATATCAGGTGTAAATGAGGACATTTTGTGGGAAAAATTGTGAGTCCAACAACATGGCTGTGAGTTTTACGGAGGTAAGTACTACTTAAATTTTTGTCAATCTATAATTTATTTAAAAAGCAATCATGGTTTAAGTACTACACACACTTCTATATAATTCACAGCTAATGACGATTTGTGATTGTTTTGTTCATGACCGCATTGCTGGTCTGCACCTTCAGGTCATTTACTGATCTGTAGAACAACAGTGAGGAGAACATTACATTTTCCAATTGTTCACAGTCTAAATGCACTATTCATTCCAAAACAAATAGCTGAGTTTAATTTTGAATATCCAAACCCAAAGAATACTATGATGCACATTTTTATTCTTGTACAGTGTGTTAAAGTAACTACATACAAAATTTTTATCATTATTACCCAGCCAGTTTTCTAGCCCTAGCCCTCCGGTCTTGCTTGTTCTATTGCCTGTATCTGGATAGCAGACTTTCGAGTATATTAACACATGAATCTTTCTGATGCCATGTACACTTAATGGAGTGAAATAGAGATCTCGCTCCCACGCCATGGTCCGCTTCCACCTTGCCTTCTGTCATTTAATCATTTCAGATTACTGATGCTTGGTATTGGATGCAAACTTTGGGTCAAATCAAGAAAACTCTTTTACTGCTTTTGAAATTACTGTAGGATTCAAAAAACTCCATGTGACCGTAAGAAGTTCTCGGCTGCTTCTCACAGAGAAATTTATAATCATTGCCCAGAAGTCTTATAAAAGAGAATTAATTTGTCTGTTGACACAGCCTGACTGCTCGTAGCTCAGAATAACATGCGGTAGGCTTTCACAGTGATAAATAACAGTGACGAAGACTGTATTCAGGATTGTGGCAGTGCTGATTCTCTCTCTACCGCTGTCTTGCTTTCTATCTAGCTCACATTCTTTCTTGTTCTCTCCCCCTCCTTCTTTATCAATTTCTTATCCAGAATGACAAATGAGGCTTCGTGTACGGTTTATCTTGCAGCAGTGTTGTGAGGTCTAACTCAGATCAATTATCTGAAATGTGCACTGATTACACGAACACCAAGATCTATCCATTGTTTGACACGGTTCTTGTCTTTCAGCACTCTGCCTACCACTGTCAAACATCCAGGAATAAAACTGAATGCTGTACAAGCAAATGTTTGAGATTCACGCTGCTATTGAAAAGTTTGCCAATCCACCATATGAAAGTATGCATACAGTTATTACACAGTGCCAAATTATTTCAGATAGAGCTGCCTACACAAAGAATAAACGTTGTTGCAGCTCAAATTTTTTTTTTTTTTTTTTGTGGTGAAATAAAACACATTGCTCAGATCTAAAAGATGAATAACATACATTTGTTCTGTGTCTGAATCTCGCAGAATGCAGTCTGTTTCCAGCATGCTAAAGGTTATAATTACCATAGCCACTAATTGCTTTCACTGTTATGGGGAATTTGCAAGAATTACATGAATCTGAATAGCTACTGAGACACTCAACCTGCTGCAATAAATTAAGCAATTTCAATGTTTCAGTAACAATGGTCAGCTTGCATCTTGGACCAACAGTTTTAGGTCTTGAGGTGAGGTCCAAAGGCTGGAAGACATTAGCAAGAAAATCAACCATGAGCATTAGCAGCATACCCATAAGAATAGAGTTAAGTCTCTATTAATTTTGATTTCCAACTTTTGTGTATGGATGAAAAATAAAGCAACACTGTTTTTGTTTGTTTGTTTGTTTTAGAATTTCAGATTAATTGACATGATAAAACCTTTACACACACATATATATATATATATATATATATATATATATACATATATAATTTCACAACAAGTTACTGACTATTTCAAATTCAGATTTTGTAAAATGACTCAGTGAACTTAACGTAATCTGTTAAGAGTTAGGGTAAAGGGATAGAAAATAGTTATATATAAAAATCATTATGTCTATGGAATGTCCCTATAAAACAAACATGGAAAACATGTGTGTGTGTGTGTGTGTGTGTGTGTGTGTGTGTGAATGATGAACTGTGAGTTTAGTGTGATTGAAGTGACTTGAAGAGGCTGATGTTATGCAAAATCAGTCTGTCTTCCTGTAACACAGGTTATTTATTCAGTTTTTGATTTTCAGAACGCTGGGAAACAAACAACAGCAACGCTGGGAAACAAACTAGTAGATATTTCTTATATTTCTGGAAAATAACTGCATAGCTGCAGTTGTGTATTAGGACAATGGAATGCATTGTATCAACCTTGCTCTGTATCAGCCTTTTTTTTTAGGTTTAGTCTTGCAATATGACTTGTGCAGCAGAAATAGCCTAGTACACAGCTCTTATTCTCTCTCGTTGTCAGGTGGGGGGACCATGACACCCTCTGGCCACAAGCACAGAGACTGATTGAGTACCTGTCTGCTGAGCTTTAATAACTGCTTGTGTTCATAGCCGGAGAGAATGTCATAGATCTCCAGTGTCTGTCCGTAACCTCCAATATAAGCTCAGTTTGTATATATTTCAGCAGATGACAGCCAAAACTTCACTAGGGTACAGAATACATTTTTATAAGACAAATTTGGCAAAGATGAAGTTCATCACAATTGTGGGACCCATTGAAATCCACACATTTCTTTAGATGTCACAAACTGTTAACAACGTGTGTAGTAAAATTGAAGACCATAAACTTGTTATATGAGAAGCAATATTATTCATATTACAAATTGCTTTTTTTATTATCTCTCAGAGAGACATCGTAAAATTGCAATGTTAAACATCAAATTACTGACACTTCAAATGTTTCAGAGGGGATGGGGAGAGGGCTACTTAATTTGTCATTGTAGAGTTCTGTATTAAATCAGATATTAAAGCTGCAGTATAGTACCTTTGACATGTCTATGAATGTGATTGCGTCATTAGCTGCAATATTCACCAAATAATCCATTATGGATTTTCACTATTACAACCTTATCAAGAAACAAGCTCTAACAAGTTTTGATGTCTAATAGTACATAATAAGTCTTAAAAGGCATCACAACACTAAAATTGTATTTTTGTAATAAATAAAAGACAATGAAAAGGTTTGCCATTATAATTCTGGTGAGCTGTTTCTAATCCAGCATAGTGGTTCTCAATGGTGATCCAAAACAGTACCAATATTTTATCATAGAAAAGTTAACAGGAATGTTATAAAAATCTAAAAAACTGCGTAGCCCCAATGAGTATGAACTATCAATATGAGTTAGTTATTAATATACTCATTTTATACAACTGTTCCTTTTTTTAAGCAGTCTGTGTGCTCTGCTTTACTTGAAACCATCCAGAGCTCATTATTTTGATTGACACTTGCAAATCTGAAGCATATGTCCAGTGAAGTGTCTGAGTCACGGCAGGACATTTAACCTCAATTAGCCACAGAGGACAGTTCACCGTGAATCTGTCCAATAGGCAACCCACTGACCTTTCTAACACCGATCTCCCTCCTTCTATCTCACACCATCCACCCCATCCTCTCACTCAACTGACCCACAAGAAATTCACAAACCTGTAGTCTATTTATGTGGAAATCATGAACATTTATATTTGTGTTTATGATGTGTGACACCAAAATGTGAATAATCAAATCAATATTTTATCAACTAAAGTTACATGCTATTTCAGTAAGAATACAATGCACTAAAGGCCCTAAAATACTCACTGATCTTTTTCAACCCTAATTAAACACAGCTGAACCAGCTAATTAAGGTCTTCAGACTCAATAGAAACTTCCAGCTAATCTGAAGCTAAACTCTGCAGAACACTGGCCCTCCAGGAAAAGGTTTGGACATCCCTGTCATAGACCAACACTGATGAAATATTGATTAAAAACAAACAAACAAACAAACAATAAATAAATAAATAAATAAATAAGGCTTCTGATTGGAGTGGCCACGGGATAGGAGTGATGCATTAATGAACTGGGTTGGCAGTGTGAGATGAAACAATCATCAAGTGTAGCATTATTTCTGGCAGGTCACGTCAGTCAAGCTCGCATCAGCTGACCCCTATAAGAACACAACACCTATCTCAGCATTCATATATAAGGTCCTTCAGTATTATCAGCAGCTTTTTCATTGCTCAATAGCTAATTAACCTTCTCCATCACCAGCTCCTCCTCTCGTCCAGTCAGGATTCTGCCTTCTGATTCTTCTTGAATCTGACTAATTTCTAAAATGTGTACATTAAATTATTGAACATTAATGAAATCTGCAAAACATTTATGTTGGTTCTGTTCTGTTTAACCTAGAGGGTTATTGTTGCTCTTCCTGCTCTTTTCCATGCTAGACTTCATGAATGTGCAGGGAGTTCTTGCTCAGAACAGAACCATACCGCCAATCCAAATTGTATGATATTTGTCAATCGTCTTTGATGATAGTAGTCCTGACAGAACTGAAGTTAATGGTGCTTCATCACAACTGTTAAATTAACCTCCCCACAAGAGACCAGTGTCTTCTTCATGCGTGCACAATGGTGTCCTCGGAAGTTTAGAGAGGGAATTACCAGAGATGCTTCATTACTTAAGATAGACGTCTCTCCAAAGCCTGACTACACACCTGCTGCATTATAACAAACACAGACTTTTGGGAACTCTGTTGCGATGTAAGTTAGCATGTATGTTTTGACACTACAGAAGATGATAATTAGGAAATTCTGAGTAAGTCCTCTGTTTAATTGCTGTCTCAGCTGAAGGTTTTCTATATGCTCGCTCACGGGCTTCACCTTGAGAGATGATGCCTGACTAAGCAGCTGAAATCAGCATTCAATATATGCAGGTACATATTCTATATTCATTTTCTCATCTAGAACCATTCTCACTGGAGACCTGGTGCATGATCAGAATTCATTGTCAGAGTTAGGACATGAATATATTAACAGTCTTTGCAAAATGAAACTCTCTTAGCAATCACTGCAACCATTGAGGAGTAACATTTATAGGGATTTAAGCCCCACTTACCCGCACACATGTTCACTGGCGAGACTAACTGCAATGATAGGTCAGTGCTACAGACATTCTTTTCCTTCATTATTTTATTCTTATTATAATGTATACCACTCACAGAGTTTGACTAATAATCTTTTGGAAAGTCATAATGAGATTCAGAAAATGGTGTTTGAAGCTTAGGGAAAATGAGCTTTGGGACAATCAAAGAGAACAATATTCAAGCCTGAACAGACATAAACCAGTTATGTGTCTAATTAAAAGGCATAATTGTGTAAAGATTGTATAAGTATAGTCTCTTCTAAAGCCTTTTTCAGAGTGTAAGTCCAAATCCAATTTTTTTTGTGCATATCCAATTGGAATCTGATCATATTTAGCAGTGTGAATGGCAAAAAAAAAAAAAATGTATACAAATAAATAAATAAATAATAATAAAAAATCACATGAAATCAAGCATGAGCATTAGTTCTGGCAGGTCACGTTAGTCAAGCTCGCATCAGCTGACTCTCAGCTGATCCCCATCTACCTATGGGAATATGACACCTATCTAAGCATTCATATATAAGGTCCCTCAGTTTTATCAGCAGTTTTCACATTGCTCAATAGCTAATTCAATGGCGAATTCGGCAGGCAAAGCACCATCATCACTAGGAATCGGGAATTTAGAGAAGTGGAATTCGTGTCCCCAATGGTCTCACCTCCGATTCATTCAAGTTCGTTAACTTGAACACGTGAATAAGCCGAATAAGCC
>NW_015636071.1:103238-106201 GCF_001515625.1 Sinocyclocheilus rhinocerous
AGTTGTTTTCAGTTAAATGCTTGTGCTAGTTCATGCAAATGTGCGGTACTTATCTGTTGTCACTGGCAACACGCTTGTCGCTGCAATATGCTGCGCTTAACGGGGGTCTAATGCCATTTCATGCATTGAGTTATTTACACTGTTAAGAGTTGGATTCTTATGCGCGTGTGCACTCAGCGACCCAAGCGAGAGCAAGAGCGCGCTGCTTAACGTGTTTCTTCCATGGTTACGGAAGTCATCGGCAGCGCTGCAGTTAGGCTACTTGCTCGAGAAGACTAGGATGTTTGAGAGGAACTTCACTAGCCTGCCTCCGGCTGGTAACCTCCGGAGGTAATGACGCGCTCGCAGTGTTTGCATACTCTATCACAGTGGAATTCGTGTCCCCAATGGTCTCACCTCCGATTCATTCAAGTTCGTTAACTTGAACACGTGAATAAGCCGAATAAGCCGTCTTCACAACCTAAGTTCCATTTAATGCTCTCAGGTTATCTGCAACATGCATGTTGCTATGGCTATCCGTGTTGTTTAGGCTCATTTAGTTGTTTTTAGTTAAATGCTTGTGCTAGTTTATACGAATGTGCGGTACCTAACTGTTGTCACTGGCAACACGCTTGTCGCTGCAATATGCTGCGCTTAACGGGGGTCTAATGCCATTTCATGCATTGAGTTATTTACACTGTTAAGAGTTGGATTCTTATGCGCGTGTGCACTCAGCGACCCAAGCGAGAGCAAGAGCGCGCTGCTTAACGTGTTTCTTCCATGGTTACGGAAGTCATCGGCAGCGCTGCAGTTAGGCTACTTGCTCGAGAAGACTAGGATGTTTGAGAGGAACTTCACTAGCCTGCCTCCGGCTGGTAACCTCCGGAGGTAATGACGCTCTCGCAGTGTTTGCATACTCTATCACAAATTAAGTTAATTAAATGCAATATTTGTCAAATACACAGACGTTTCAGAAACAAATAAAGCAACAGAAACACTTTTATATACTGCTTAATACAGCTCCATCTGTTAATGAATAAGTTCAACATTAGCATATGCTATTTAAATACCAATAAGTGGGGGTATATGCTTTTATCAGTGTTTTTTGAAACGTGACCCAATATAACAGTGTGACAACACTAAAAATGCTTTTACTGTTATAAACACAGATTTGTGAGCATCATTGGAATTTAATTGTTATAAGCACGCAACACACGTCGTGCTTGTCATCACAGAATCTAACCAACGAGAATAAAGTGTGTCGTCATCAAGGCTTTCGCAGTAGGCTTGTTTGAGATGAGCAAAATCTGCGGAGAACTGATCACCGGTGATCACCGCGATGCATGCCGGTTAGAAAAGTGTCCGAGTTAAGTCCGACTTGCTCTGATGTCATGCTGACATGTCCAAAAAATGGGCATCTGTGTCGGATTGTGCAGTCGGGCGCAGTTGCTCTCCACCGACTGCGCTGATCAAAAGCATGATGGGAAACGACTGACTGACGACACGGCTTAATGCTCATTGGTTCAAACAACCGTGATGCTGTGTTCTCTTCTAAAATGTTTTATTTCTTTATCTGGTTTCATGTGATTTAAGTATTTAAATTATGCATGAATATTCCCAAACACTATGTGATCTCTGTGTGAGATATGTGATTGTTGTCATTTCTATAAAAATCTAAAATACATGTTTGTATTAAAGTACAAATGAATGATAAATACACCTTTCGTATGGAATTAAATGGCAAGCACTTTGAGTGTCTTGTTCATCATATTTATTTTTTATATAAAGGCAATAGAACTGAAATTATATCATTTTAATCAGCAGCACAGCACATGAGTGAGAATAACGCGATATCTGTCTTTGATCTCATTGGTATCTCTTCACTTCGAGAGGTCAGAACTGTCCATCTTGACTGCTCTTATTTCACTCCTCCCCTCACTGCAGCCGCCTACTCTCGCCTACATTTCAGGCGAGGTGAGGCGCATCTCAAACAAGCCTAGTGCCTGACCTAGGCGGCTGGTCTCGTTTTGCTCTCACGGTACTTTGATGGCACATGTGATCATAAGGCGGCTGCAGCGCCAATCAAAGTCTGACAGATTTTCTAACCAGGATGCATTGCTTTTGACAGGCGGCAGCCGATCTTTGCGGCGCCGCATGAAGTCGAACAAGCCTAATGTCTCTAAAGAGTGTGTTTTTTGGATGTGAGGAAAAGATAACCTTATTCAGTGTTATGTGAACAGTGGATGCAATTTGTTTCTCAAGCGTGTTTGTTTGTTCCTGTCATTTCGGTGACATGTTTTATCTGACACTGGATTTGCACATCGTTTCATACTGAAAGACTCAGCAGTCCCAGCGATAAAACAAAGATCCCGGTCATGACTAGGAACTGCTGTAAAACTGCATCAATGTCTGTTTTGTTGCCAATCGGCCCGTAAGTGCTCGCGACTCTTCAGCTCCGCCCATGGCTTGCCTCCAGGAGCTTGGCTGTTTTCGGAGAGAATCGCAAGCTGTTACTTTCTTTTATAAATCTGATAAAACTGTAAACTCTTTGGAGCTGTGAATGATGCAATACTACACTATAGGTACTCCAGATTAACATGAGATTGGCCGAAACTGTGTGTTATGTCCGCTTTAATCTAGTCAAGTCGACTTTATTTTTATAGCACTGCAGCACAGATTTAAGCAGCAGGAAATAACGACCATGGTGCAAATGGAATAATTTCTGCTGCGGCGCAGCTCCAAGAGAAAATAGTAAACGGTCATTGTTCAGTTGAAGTCATCTGCATCCGAAAACCTAGACTGCTGACATGCTGCCTCGCCGCCTATCAGTCAATGACTTCGCAGGCAGCGTTTGATCATGAAGGTAACTCATGAAACTGATATCGGACATGCTTCTGAGGCAGCTTAACGGTTCAATGATCTACAACAAAATAGAACGAGCTTTGGTGATAACTAAGCAAATATTCAATGATTTATTTGATCAA
>NW_015636071.1:106231-106649 GCF_001515625.1 Sinocyclocheilus rhinocerous
CAATGATTTATTTGATCAACCATCATGGGATAGAACACACAGGATTGTGGGTATCAAGGCAGTGAAGTATACATCTATTCTGCCTTTAAATATCGACCAGATGAGGTATCTCAGGAGACCGGAAATGAAGCTAACTTTGGATTCAACGTGTCTTGATTCCTTCCTAACTTGAAATGTGTCCTCCAAAGGCAGCATTTTCCAGTTTCGGATGCAGCCGTCAGTTCAGCGTTGATTCTGTTCCTTTAGAAGACACGCTTGTGTTCTGTCTAGTCGTATTGGTAACATGCTTGTTCTTAAGCTCTCGGTTGTTATTGGGAACATGCTTGTTCTTAAGCTTGGTTGTTATTGGGAACATGCTTGTTCTTAAGTTATAGCTGTATTGTCGGGAACACGCTTGTCCCAGAGCTATCTGGTTGTT
>NW_015636071.1:106667-108631 GCF_001515625.1 Sinocyclocheilus rhinocerous
TAGTCGTGTCCTTTTTTGGAAGACCAAACAAAGTAGTTTCGCTTTCACAACGAAAAACACGGCGGCCTAGCGTGAGCCGCGGCTTAGCGTGAACAGAGGCGCCGGGGTTGAGAACGGTGTGGCCGGCGGATCCGACGAAGGAGTGGCAACCACATGTGATGAACCCGGGCTGGACTCCGCTTCATCCACTGTGAAAGCCGATCCGGCGATCCACAGCACTAAGTTGATGTATTCCCTCAGCGACCAGCACAGATCAGCTCTAGGCATGACGAAGCGGATTTCGTCCTCTTTTGGAAGACCAAACAAAGTAGTTTTGCTTTCACAACGAAGCACACAGCTCTTCACGACAAGGCGGCAGCGGCAAAAACAATACTACAGTGAGAATAAAAGTTATGCCTTTCTTTGCGTGAGCATTTGGGCGGCGTTATGCAAATCTTCCCACATAGTGAGGTAGATATGTGGGGGCGTGTTAGAACGAGCCGTTTTAGGTAGGCGTGGTTAACTCTTAACTTTTATAAAGAATATCTCTTTGGATTTGAGACTTTAGTCTTTGCAACTTTACAGATCTTCTTTATGCACCAAGAGCTTGTAACACTCCAAAGAGAAAGGAAAATTTGAAATCGCATCATATGACCCCTTTAAGTAACAGCTGCTGAAGGAACCACAATGGTGACAGGAAGTAAAGTGTTAACTACCATAGCCAAAAATGCAAAAATGACTAAGCAACAATAAAGAGGGTGGCTTAACGGATCATTTGATTATTTGACAAAGCAGATAAAAGTAGAGAAAAAAGAGAGAATAGTTAAAACATTACATTTACTTACTACAGCAAATCAGCTACTCTCCCGTAGAATATGGTTACAGTACAAAGTCACGAAGTACATTAGCAGTTAAAGTTGTGTATGCTCAATAGAACTGTTATATAGAACTGGTAACTGGTATTTGTAGTAAAACTGTGGTGTTACAAATGGTAATAAAAAACACCAAAAAACATGGTTACTACACGTTTACTATAATAAAACCATAGTTAATTTCAGTTAGGGTTACTTAAAATCCCTATTATAATCCAGATTTACAGAAACATTGGTGTAAGACAACATCTGCATTGCTGTTATTGTTGTTTTTAGTGCAGCCATATCAATGCAATGTAATAGAAACCAATGCAGTTATAATGTCCATCACAGCTTGGTATTAGTTGATAATAAGTGCATGTTGCTCTCTTGAGAATTCTACAAAGACTTCCAACAGCTCATAAAAAGGCAGAAGGTACCAATGAGTAGCAACATGCTTAATTACAGGACACACACAACAAGTGAAGCTTTCCATCAGTATGTTCAATAAAACAGATCTTCACTTTGGTGTAGCTTTGATAGCCCTATGCATGCACTGTATTACATATCGTCGCCTTGGAATTAAAAGGTTCTATCTGACATTTTTGCTCACATATTCACATATATTATTCACATATTCGTATTCTGTGAAAACTTATTTACATTATATTTTTACATTATTCACGTATTTTTTACGTGATTTTTTATTTATTTATTTTAAATTCTGTACATTTTGGGACTTTGTAGATAGAACCTTTTTGTTTTCTAAATAAAAAGTCGAACTCTAACTTGGTTATATAAGGTTCTATCTGTGAGCCAATCAGCACTTCGAATGCACACGAGGACCAATCAGAATCAACTTTCTTTGTCATGTCGCTGGACTGCTCCGCCACAGCAGGAAAGATTAAATGTTAAATATTTGAAATGTTACATATTTTAATAATATATAGTCAGCGAAACATTTTTCATTGTTTATTATCTTTTAAAGAAGTGATAGTAAAAAAATATAAAATAATACCCGTATACACATATATATATATATATATATATATATATATGTGTATATATATGTGTGTATATATATGTGTATATATATATGTGTATATATATATATATGTATGTTTTTTTTTTTTT
>NW_015636071.1:108687-115691 GCF_001515625.1 Sinocyclocheilus rhinocerous
AAAACAAAATCAAGACTTTGTAAAAGAGCATAATAGGACCCCTTTAAAGAAGAGATAATAAAAAATATAAAAGAATCTCTGTTTTCTGATTTTTTTTATTTTTGTAAAAAGTGTATAAGGTCGCTAGCGACCGGAGTTAGGCCTATGTAATAGTGTAAGTATATTTTTTTCTGCGCAACAATAATTAAATATCTGATGACTCAATAAATGCAAGAGTGGCACTGTTTTATAGACAATGACGACGTGATGTTTCAAACATAATTACCACAGATCGGCAAAAATTGAAATGACTTGAATGGCTTTACTGCAGAGCAAGCAATGAAATATAAAGGTCACTGTCGTTTGATGGTGAATGTGGTGAATAGCGATCAAAATTTAACTTTTGAAGACGTGGAAAATTATAGTTTTGAGAATATGGTTGAGTTCGCGAATATGCGTCAGATGCTGAATAAGTGTGCTCTGATGATGACAGTCAGTAGCGGTTTTTGGCACGGGCGAACCGGGCAGTCGCCCGGGGCGGCATTTTTTCATGATACATGGGGGGCGGCACGAGCAGTTAAAAAAAAAAAAATCCTCTGCGCCGCCGCCGCCGCGGCGAAACGGTTTTCTATTGTCTATCATTTCACTGTGTAGGGAATTGCCAAATTGGCGCCCCTGCTTGCTGAGAAGGTGCCGTGCACAGAAGCTGTGTGAGAAGGGGAGCGGGGCGCGGCGCAGGGGATAGTTCACCCAAATGGAACGGACGGGGGGGGGAACGGGGGATCCACTGTATAGAGCAATACTCTAATGGAATTAGTGGGCTAAAGTCAGTCACACCTCAACTTTCTTCCAAATAACGCACATTTCATTCATAATATTATAAATACAGGTTAAGTTCTGATAACTTATACTGTCATATTTTGTGCAGAATTGTGTTCACTGTCTTTTGGCAATGTTGGAGGTGGAGATTGTGCACCTTAAAAAGTGTGTTTCTTGTTGTAATTGCAATAGTTAAATAACTGGATTCTCTTAAGTGTGTTTTTCAAATGTTCCAATGAAAGATTTGTGCAATTGAGAAATAGAATTTTCTCTTTCACTTATGTTGTTATAATAAAATTATTATGGGGGGGGTGCTCGAAGGGGGTCTCGCCCAGGGTGTAATTCAATGTAGAACCGCCACTGATGACAGTGATGGTAAAATCGTCTGCTCAAATTGAACCCTTCAGTGTTTCAAAAGGTAACGGAATATGCTTTATTTTGTTCCTTTGCAATTGTTATTAAAATATCAGGAGATTTTTACGCTATTGCAGCAGTCCATCCGTGTTATATATATATATATAGGTCCGGAGTTCTGTCGATTTGTGCTACCCTGTCAGATTTTGCTACCTCCCATTAAAACAGTGAGTAGTACAATTCAACAACGAAAAATGCAACCTGTAAAATTATGGTTTATTAACGTCTACACCTACCCCAACCCTAAACCTAACCTTACAGTAATACAGATACACTAAATATAGTTGTTCAGTGTGAGAAAAAGGACACAATATTGATGTGTGCATGTGCAGTAAACCCTGGTAAGACAATCTGACGGGTAGGATAAAATGTCAGGACAAAATAATAAACCCGATATGTTATGATTGCCGCAACATTCATGCATTTAAGGGTTAAAATTTGTGAAAAACTTTGCTAAAGCATTGTGTTTTCTTGCAGTTTAAAGTCTTAAAATGTCTTAAATTTTACATTATTAAGCCTTAAAGGTCAAATGGTCAACAATTTAATTGATGAGGTCTTAATTACAACAATAAATATTAAAATCTTATCTCGGACATACTGATCTCTAGAGAGACAGATCTCACTTTCTATGGAATCAAGTCCTGGTCAGATGTATTACAGTAGCTGTTTAAACTGTTCCTGCAATGATGTTTAATTACCCACCATATTCCTGCCTAAATTTAACATCTGCACTGGACAAAATATTTAGCATTGCCTTTTATGCTACTTGAACAAGAAAAAAAAACATTCATCCTAAAATATGAAATAAATGTCATAGAAAGCATTCAATTTACCTTTCTCATACTGACACATTGTCACAACACTAAATTTATGTTTTAAAACAAATTATAAGAAAACTGTTTGTATTTCTTGAAAATTGTTGCTTCAATTAATGTTTTGCAAGATAGAACCTTATAATTCCAAGCGGAAAATGACTTTTTAGAATTAGAAGGTTCTATCTGCATTTGACCTGTTCCAAAAATCCCCATTTACAAATTTGAGAGGATTTTGATAATGTGCATTTAGAATACATTTAGGGTCTCTGTCATGTTCATGTATGAAATAGACGTGGACACTTAATTTCCAGCGATATCATTGACTTGATTTGCACATATATTTAAACTGAACTGAGCTGGATGATGACAACACTGAATTCAATGATGAACTGCCTTTAACTTAAATTGAGTGTTTACTATTGTCATTTTGCATTATTGACACACTATTTTCCTAATTAATGCTGTACAGTTGCTTTGACACAATCTGTATTGTTAAAAGCACTATATAAATAAAAGTGACTTGACTTGACTTGTTCCCCATAACACTTTTGCTATATGGAATGCAAAATCTTTGAAGCTCAATATCTCAAAACCGTTCAGAATGCAGATAGAACCTTATAATTCCAAGGCGGCGTTATGTAGTTGATTAAAGACCTGTGGAACACATGGAACTAAGTGTTGAGGGAATGTTTATTACAGTAGCTATATGTGCTGACACTAGAGTTATAACACAAGATGTCTATATATTGAATCTTTTTTTCTTTTAAACACCTACTCCAATATACACCTTAACACTTTAAAACTTGCCATATTCATCACCCCCATTTTACAGAAATAATCAGATTTGCAAGAGGCTCAAAGTGTATCACCTACTTTTAAAATTGTTCCTGTGCCCCTGAGTACTACACTCTGTGTGAGACAGGGGTGTCACAATTAATTTGTTTTCTCAGTGCATCAAATTCTGCCGATTTGCAATTTGCACCCGTTTTATTCACATATACACAACACTATGAAGGGTAACAAGAAATTTACAAGGCACCAGCCAGTATGAAATCTAAGGTAAGGTTTGGAAATACTTAGATTTTCACAAAAAAAGAAAGAAGTAAACACAACAAACCTTAGCCCAATTCTGTACCTGGAGATACCTTCCTGCAAAGATCAGCTCCAACCATAAACAACCACTCATGAACCAGCTAATTAACATCTTTAGGAACACTTAATAAGTACAGGCAGGTGTGATGGAGGTGTTTCCAAGGTGGCGGTTCCCACTCACAAAGTGCCCGAAGCGGCAGTGTCCGCTCACAAGGCTCCTGAAGCAGCGGTGCCCACTCACTGTTCCTTCGAGACAGCAGTGTCCGCTCACAAAGCTCCCAAGGCAGCAGTGTCCGCTCACAAAGCTCCCGAGGCGGCAGTGTCCGCTCACAATGCTCCCGAGGCAGCAGTGTCGCTCACAAAGCTCCCGAGGCGGCAGTGTCCGCTCACAAAGCTCCCGAGGCGGCGGTGTCCGCTCACAAGGCTCCCAAAGCGCCGGTGTCTGCTCACTGTTCCCCCAAGGCGGCGGGGCCCACTCACAAGATTCCCGAAGTGGCGGAGCCCGCTAGCACTCCCTCCAAGGTGGCGGAAATCGCCTCTGGCCCTCCCGAAGTGACTGTTCTAGTTTCTGACTTTCCCAAAGCGGCGTGGCCCGCCGCTCCACACGCACCGCTGGGGTGGCCGCTGGTTCTGCCCTGGGTCCCCACCCCGCTGGCTCTGCCTCAGTCCCCAGGTCCCCCTCCATAACACGGACCTGGCCCCCCATGCCTCCCCCTGCTCCGCTCCCGCTCTGCCATCCTCCCGGTCGGGCGCTTGGTAACGTCTGGAAGCCGTTCCTTAGAGAGGGGGTTCTGTCTGGGCCCTGCGTTTCTCCCTCTCACCACCAGAGGTCACCATCTCCCGTCTTCCCGAACTCCATTCCCCAGACTCCACACACCTGTCACTTATTACACCCTCAGCTGTTCCCCATTGTCATGGACCATTTATAGACCGCACTCCCGCTACTCGGTCTGGCTTATTTAATTATTTGTTTGAAGGTTTGGGTAGATGCAAGCACTTGTGGCCGTATTTGTATCCCGATTGCGGTCAAAGCAATCCTGCTTTGTTTTGCCTTTGTCTGCTTTTGTTTTGCAAATAAACCTGCGTTTGGACCCAGACCCCTGTTTACACGGTGTTTTCCCTTACCGTACCTGACACCAAGATGCAACATACCCAGCCATCAGTTTTTTTATTGAAAAAATGTATCCTGGAATTGTATCGGTCTTCAAACAGGGATTCTAAACAAAGCTGACACAGGCAAAAACAATAAAGAATTGCCTCATGATACCTGCTCTGAGTAGGCAATAGCAGACAGGAGTCTTGCTATTGTGTTACGGATAACACCTGCAATATGATTGTTGCAGGTAAAGCTGCTAGATTTACCCCCTACATCACTTGCTTTGACCAACAATCACTCTGCACTGTTGTTATGGCCTTTTGAGATATCATGTTAAGAGTGTTTGCAAAGTATAATATATTGTCTCCTTTTTCCACCGCTACTGTACATGCACTTTAAAATAGAGACCGCAAATTATCAGCTTGCCATTACACAAATTTAAATAGGACATTTACACTAGCTAGAAAAGTTCCTTGGAAATACTTGAGCGTTTCTTAGAACAATAAACTGCAATCTTGGCCATACTTACGTCTAAGAATTTGAAGAGGAGAACATAATTACACATTCTCTCAGAAACAGACATTGGTAGTGCTGAGGTCATTATGAAAGTGATAGCACCCATTATCATTACTACTGTGATGTTTGAAGAAGAACAGCCTTTCTTTATTATTACAAGGCATCAGTGTCTCTTTGTTCAGAGTTTTCTTTTTGACTTAATAACAACTAAAATTCTTTATTATTATTATTATTATTATTATTATTATTTATTTACTAGCATCTTGCTTGCTAGAAAACAGAGGAAAGATAATTAATCTTAATTAAACTTACTGTTGAGGCCTCGAACAATGTTTGAAACCAAATGTTAGTTAATTAGCTAGATGGCAAATGGTAATTTTAGGTTGTAAATTATATGCTTGTTTTAGTGAAATTGTAGGTCTGTAGTGGTAGTATTTTGAAACGAATCAAGTTGAATCAAATTGCTGCAAATGTGTTAAATTGTCAAACATTTTCCAAAAATTAATCTCCATGTTCAGATGGAGTTTCTTTTGATTCACACCTCTAAAATATACTGAATAAAATTGTTAAATGAATTTGAATTTCATCGAATTGAATCGAACTGAAACTCAAATTAAATTTCATTATGCATCAAGTTGAAATGAATTGTTCTGAATTTGAAAAAATAATTCATGAATCAAATAAAAACCTATGAATCATGAATTTAATTAATTTGCTGTCTACCCAAAGGTCCACACCCCTAACATATACAAAATCAAATTGTTAACTGAATCAAATCAAATTTCATTGTGAATCAAGCTGCATTGAATTGTCCTGAATTTGAAAGTGGAAAACCCTTATTTCTTTCACAGTCCATGATGCAAAAATGTACATGAAAATCTAGGCCTACGGATAATTTCCTAGAAAGTGGATGGGTGAACTTTTGTAAAGTGATGTAAAGCAATAGTTCTAGCATCCTAGTCTTTCACAGAGCTAAAAGGTGAAAATGTATTTCGGTTGCCCCAGTGGCATCACTGGGTAAGTATTCCAAACTTTCAGCATAGTCTTTTTGTTTTTCCTTCTCTCTCATCTTCTGCCTCCCTTTGTTCCTCCCTCTCTCCTCCACTGACACTTAGTCTTTCTTTCATTCGCTTTGTCTCTTTGCACCTCTAGTTTTTGCTTCTCTCTCGTTTGTCAGCAATATTGAGGCTGTATCAGCTCTATAATGATTAATGGAATTTTCTGCAGCCCGGAAAGGCTTGTGTCTTGTCAGTGAATCTCCCATCAATGGGACTTTCTGTCAGAAAGGTGCAATTATAGGACTTTTAACAGACCCCTTTCTCAAACACATTTTATAGCTTTTTTCAGTGTCACAGCATCCTGGAAACCCAAGCTAACTGTTTGCTTTTTCTGTTTATGGGTGGAGAGACAGAACATTTTCTGTAGTAACATCAAAGTTCAAATGGTTTACATGCATTCCTTCTACATATGTGACTGTTCTTCATACTGAGTGGTTTGAAATATCTGGCAAGACAAGTGTCTTGATAGTCAGATTAAAATAAAATGTCAGTGAAGTGTCACATGTAAAACTAGCCTATCTAAGATAAAGACCATGACATAACAACTGGAGTTTTATGGCTTTTAGTCGACACTATTAAAGGTCACATATTTTACACCTTCCTGGAGTTTTATTTTAGGTTTTGATGTCCTTAAGAATATATATTTGCGGTATAAGTACCAAAAACCATCTCAATATATTTTTACAGCTCCTCTCTCAGGAACTATGCTAAGAACAGGTCGATTTTGGCCTGTCTAATTAATATTCATGAGCCTCTCTTCTGATTGGCCTGTTGTTTTCTGAGTGACGCACGGCCAGGCCAACCACAGCTAACTAGGGTCAGCCGACGTCACAGCGCTAGCTGGAAGCAGCCCATTCAAACCAGCGCAGATGCGGCTACACGAGGAGCTTAAAATATCATCTTGTTGTGATGTTGAGTGCCAGAATCGACGTAATACAGCCTCAAATTAGAAATTTGATCGCATATCTGCTGCCACTGCCAGACAAAAAAACCGACGACAGCTGTGGTTAAACACGATAAAACGAGCAGACTGGACAGAAACGATAGTCAAAAATGCCGCACGGCCAGGCTAACCACAGGTAACTACGGTCATGTATGCTGTAGCCTGCTGTGGCTTGGTGATACTTACAAATAAGGTAAATAGAAACACCGGTAATGATGGTCACTGCTGAGGGAAATGTTGTCCGGCCTTACATGTTTGAGCCGAACTCAGAC